>NC_139625.1:72354508-72592008 GCF_964638095.1 Poromitra crassiceps
GAGTAGGACTAACACAAGATTTGGACAGAGATCATCTGTGGTAAATGAAGACAATTGACAATGAGGTGAAAGATGTTATTCATTGTCTGCGTTGCCCCTAATCCAAACGACATGGGGATATGTGGTTTGGTTTTCCCATTGGCAGCTCCCCTAAACGCAGCAATGTCAGATTAAGCTCTGCTGTCCATCTGACATGAGGGCTGGATTTGTGCTGGATTGGAAAATCTGCCTCCAAAGCTCTCTGTAATTCTGCACACACACCCACACACACTCTGAAGCAGATTAAAAAGCACAGAGACTAGAGAGGATATGGATGTCACGGCAGTTGGCTGTGCTGTGGTGTGGTGTGTGTACAGTATACTGTATGTGTGAGAGTGTGTGTAGTGTACGTTTGGTTTGACCTCTACTTCTTGAGGTGCTTGGTTGGATCTCTACTTCTCTGCAGCATCGAGTCCAAACTCCCTCAACTGCCCCTCTCTGCTGACCACAACCAAGCACTAGTGCCCCTATCTACTGACCACCAACCAAGTACTAGTGCCCCTCTCTGCTGACCACCAACCCAGCACTAGGGCAGCTACAATGTCTCAATGTGTTTTCAATGGTGGTTTCAAAGGTGGTATTAGATTGTGCAGCTACAGTAGGTTTTCCGTGTCGATTGTTGTCAACAACGAAAAGGGCGATAGCTAGGTTGGTTTTGGGGGTGTTCCACCGTCCGCTGGGACAGATGAACGCCCCGGAGGCTAGTTCTGAGTCAGACCAGCTCATCGCCATAGACATGCCCCCACGATGCCCGCGTGCCTCATTGGGCATGCCCCCTTTTGTTGCAACTGAGGGGTGGGAGTGATGGGGGGTGGGGGGTCATGGTCACCCAGATTACGCCACATCATACGGCCTATTTACACGAGACACCAAACACCATTCGTAGCGGGCGTTTTGCAACGCAATAACAAAAATTGTGCTCAGTGAGGATGCAAGCCAGTTTCATTTCATCGTATAATTTCGATAATGGTCACGTGTTCTTCTCGCCGCTCATGTGACTTGACTGTGCGGACCAATAGGGTGACACGGTTTGTGCTGGGCAGAGCAAAAGGCAAAGGGGGGGGGGGATCCCACTGCGATTTTTAATATTTTGCACAACGTCGAAAGTGGTCGTCATCTACAGTGTCCTGAGCTACATAAAGGTAAACTCATTTTTGTTGTGATTATAAGGAAGTGTTTTTGAAATAATTATGTACAGTAGCTTGACTGTGGGTGGTTCAGCATTTATTTTTCCACAGAATGCCAATGTTCCAATGCTAATTTATTCTTGAAAAACATTTTTTTTTAACTTGGTCTTTGGACTTGGCATCAAATTGTTGTAGAAAATTTCTCGATGATGTCAAACTTGCATGAGATACTGGCCCATGGTGAGTTAGGTAAAGACATCAATAATTAATTAACTTGCTAACTTACTCACAGCCAAGAGTAATCGTTAACCTGATAATGAGCCCTGACACAGTATGACTTATTGACTCGTTATCTAATTTGGTTATTTTATTTGAAGTAGATGTAGTTCACGTTTTAAGAACTTATCCTTTGTTCGCCCAAATAAGGTGACTGCATGTCATGCGGAAATATTCCGGTATTCCCCAGAGAATAGCCAATTTTACAGTTGATTGATTTTCTTTTTGGGCTCTCCTGATTGTCTTTATTTGGGTCTTCATTGTCTTGGCTTAAATTCAGGCATGAGTGATTTCATTGTTGGATAATTATGTCAGAATCCGGAATGTGAACGATAACTAGCATGGCATGTATCGAGGAACTGCTGTTTTTCTACTGTTGAGTAAGAAGCTGGACTGACCTTGTTCACTGTAGGAATGATAACGTAACATGATGGTCAAGGCAATTGATATATCGGCTCGCTCGAGATCATTATCCCAATTATCGTCACATATTAGCGCTGCTGATGGCGTTATTCTTGGCTAGTCATAGTCCAAAAATGTCACTGCTCATTACCTCAAGCTAACGGCAGTATCGAACTTCAAACACAGAAATGAGTGGCTCCTTTGTTTAATCGAGGTTTGGGTAGGAAGCTTGTCGTTTGGCAGTTTTCTAAATCATCATATGACCACTGAAAGTCTAGTATGGCCACAAAATGCTCTTCTTTGACAAACGGGTGAAACAGAATGAAGCATTTATTAACACAGCAATGATGGGACAGGGTGTGAAATGAATATATATTACAATATAACCTATAGAAGGAATCCAAAGACATGCTGTGGACCCGTTCTGCATGACCGCTCAGCACATATGGAAGCCATGACTTTGTGATGAGCAGTGATCTCACATTACAAATTGTGGCAAATCTAAAATGGCCGACTTGACGCTCGGCTCTTAGCATGGTATTCACAGCACAACATGGTGTGCCTGCATTGTAAAGCCTTTTACAATGTGCCATGGTCCACGCAGACTCATTGAACCCCCCCTCCCCTCCACGCTTCACCCTCATTAAGAGAATGCATGTACTGTAAAGGGTTTGCAGCGTACGGCTACTTGGTGCTAGATTTCTCCCCATCTTCTCGCTCACTGCAGTCCTTGATTGGGCCGAGTATCTGGATGTGGCGGCCTGTGGTTTTGATTGTGATTTAGGCTGAGCTATCAGGATGCTGGGCTGCTGATGTGGGCTGACAGCTCTTGAGAGCACTGTCATAGTGGCGAATAGGAAAGCTGAATGGGTAGACGCCCCCCCACCCCCACATCGCAGCGCACCACATACAACAAACGCCTGTGCCAGACGAGACAAGGCCTGCTCATAAACCACAGGGCTCAGGGTAACTCCTCTCCATTTCATTCTCATCCATCCCGTCCCCATTTAGCCCAGTGCTTCTCAAACTTTTCCCACGTCAAGGATGGCTAAACTGACACAAATTAGACCGCAGACCCCCATTTGATATTGTCCCAGGGTCCCACATCTGATACGTTTTTTTTTTGCTTTTAGATGCTTTATTACAGAAAGTGTATGAAACCCATGACCAAAATAGTCATACATTCATTCTGTCATTGTGTTACTTATGGAATTATAGCAAAAATACATTATTTCTATTTTTGCTGGGGACCCCCTGGAACCCCCTCAAGGACCCCTGGGCCTCCCCGGACCGCACTTTGAGAACCACTGTTTTCCTGACACGTCTGTCAGGAGCTTTGTCTCTGACGGGGTCATGTTTGTCACACGTTGAGCTGAATGTTAAGAGGTAACGGTGACACGTTTCTCCATGTGGAACTGAGATGCTTTGAACAGGTCTGGAGAAAACATATGGATCAACGAGGTCACCCTCTGTGCCCCCCTTCTGCTGTCCTATATAGCCATGCTAATTTCCCCTTTGTTCACTTTTAATTGAAGCACACACATGTACAGTATGTGGGAGGGATCCCATAAGCTGACATGTTGGCTCCATTAAAAGACGTGTGCTACATCAAGTAAACCTTGTTCCTTGACTTTCCATTTCCATTCCAATCCATGCCATTGGATGGATTGGATATGAATCTTGCGGTATTGTTTGCAGTCCTAAATCCTCTGTTCTTTTCCTCTGTTAAACGTAATAATAATACTAATACTAATACTAATACTAATAAAGGTAATAATAATAATAATGGTAACAATACATTTTATGTTACAGTAAAGGCAATATAATACCATAAGCACTGAGTAGATCATGACTCTATTAATGTCAAGGGTAAGGATTCAATTCTCACTATTGATAGTATTCTGTTACATCACCACACGGCCATTTTGGTAGGAAAACAACAGGTGATTGTGATCAATTAACAGGTGATTACAATCAAGTGACACTTACAGCCAATGAGCTGTGTGTATTGTAGCGCCATATTGGTAGAAAAAAGGCTTGTGACATCATCAGAATACTATGAATAGGGCACCCACACTAATGTGGTTTGGTTGTTTACCAATGGGCCTATGTAGAATCTTAAAGGGTTTCCATTGGATTAAAGGAGCCAAGAATGTTTTCAAAAGGTGCTATCATTTCTTAATCGAATACTTTTGGTGGCAGTGAAAATGAAAAGAGCTCAATAAGAATGACTGAACTGACAAATTGAGAGCGAAAGAATTATGTCAACACAATGTCAATGGTTTAATTCCGAGCTGAGATGCCAACCTTGGGACGCGGATTCATAGAGGAAAGGAAGGATTCCTCCCCCAAAATTACCCCCCCCCTTAAAAAGCAAGTTGTTACATTGCTCTAATCTACATTGAAATGAACCTAGCCCTTCATTCCAGTGTTTTGAGTCACCAGCCACCTAAAAGTTAAAGGGCCCTATCTTCCCAAAATTTAGCGTTTGCGCTCGTTTACGCCATGCGCAATGCAAATTGGGGGCGGACACAAGCGCATGCCTGTGATAATTGTACTGGGCATTGGCTGCCACATGCCAAAGCAGGCGTTTCAGCGCTAAAATGTGGGATAGATGGCATTACCCTATCGTCAGCAGCGCACAATTACTTTGCGCTAAGAGCTTTGAAAAGGACCTCTTACGCGGAAATACCTCGCTGCGGTGGGGAACGCACCCGTAATCTCCATGCAGCGCAGCGCAGCGCAGTGCAGCGGAAAAGTGGAATTCCTTTTGGATATGTCATTACGCACAGCCTTGCCACGCCAATACATCAAATTATGCTGCTAAAAATGGGTATTAGCAGATAATTCAGTGAGGCAATCAACTATAACTCACTGAGGAACTTTTATCACATCGCAAAGAGGGAAATTAATTGAGAAAACTTGTTGGACAATGGACATAGGTTATTTACCTTCATAACCCGGAGGGTCGTTGGCACCACAGACGAT
Source organism: Poromitra crassiceps (assembly GCF_964638095.1). Classification (NCBI taxonomy): domain Eukaryota; kingdom Metazoa; phylum Chordata; class Actinopteri; order Beryciformes; family Melamphaidae; genus Poromitra; species Poromitra crassiceps. Next base: position 72,359,341 of record NC_139625.1, read on the forward strand.
CTGTCAATAAGCTCTCTCTGTCCTCGCACGAGTGAGTACACTCTATTACGCATGGAGAGAATTACAGCATATTGCATGCCTCGCGCAAACAGCCATGGCGAGACGGGAATCTGATTGGTTTTGATTGACGTAATGCCCAGCATTGCCTGGCCACGCCTGTGAATAATTCTGGTAGTTACGACCGCCCAAATCCGGTTTGCGTAGGCATTTTGGGGCGCAGATGATTTTGGCACAGCTCTAATTTGCATCTGCGACACATGACGTGAACGTTTCCGCATCCCGGCCGAGAATTGGGGCGGCTTTAGCTCAGGAGGTAGAGCGGGTCGGCCAATGACGCAAGGGCTGGCGGTTCGATCCCCGCTCCCTCCCAGCTGCTGTCGTTGTGTCCTTGGGCAAGACACCTAACCCTCCTTGCTCCCGATGCTGTGTAGGCACCCTGCGTGGCAGCCTGCCGCCATCGGTGTATGAATGGGTGAATGTAGACTACCTATTGATTGTAAAGCGCTATATAAATGCAGGCCATTTACCATTTACAATTGCATCCCCAACATATTTCGGGGCTGTTTTAACTTAGAAATCAGGGAGGTCACGTCTACCAGACAATTATATCACTTTTAAACAGTTACATTTCTGTATAAATCATTACAATATGCTCCCGTGAGGTGGGGATGCTGCCGGCGCTGGGGTGCAAAACTCGGCATAAGACAAGGCAGACTGCTATCTTCCCTGCCTTAAGGCACGCGCAAACAGGTGCGCAAGCGCTATTAGGGGATAGCGCCTGTCGGAACATAGGGCCCAATGTCTTTAGTACTGTATTGCTGACACTTTCATCTTATTATATTAAGAACATTTACAGATGCAATCACCTCTATTTTTTTAATCACTGAGTAAGGAATACTGTGGTGCAATACAGGAGCTAAAGGTTAAAGGTCAATGGGCACAGAGGGGCCACCTGAAGTATGAGATTCATTACCGTTACAGACCGTTACAAAGGGCGAGTCCATTTGGATGTAGAATGGGCTGAATCTGTCTACTGGCATTCCTCTCATTGCTTCTGATTAAAAGACTTCTCTCCAACTGCAAAACATCACTAAGGGACAAGAACTTTAAATGGGGACAGTATATTCAAAGCAATTCTGAGCATGAAGTAAGACTGATGTAGAATGCAGAGGACATGTAACTGGTTCATTAAACTCGCATTCCAGGAATATTGTATTTACCGCACTGCTCCTAAAGTTAACGTAACTGGCGTGTGCTTCAGAGAGCCTGGTTGTCCTGGAACCCACTCGCTTTGAGCCAGAACCCACTCAATTTGGGGGCGGAACACGCCAGGATTGGCCAACGCCAACTCCAGTCCCCAAAACTGTCAAATCAAATCATCGACAGAGACGCTATGGCCCGCCTCCCAACCCCTCTTTCTTTTTTTGTATGACAGGCAGTATTTTCAGTGTATCAGAGATAGAGAACGTTATAAATATAGCCACGTTATAAACAACTAACCAACGCTAGTGGTCTGTATGGAAACAGTGTTACTCGAAATGGTTAAAAGTTATATCAATTTGGTCATTCAGTGGCATTTTACTGCCATGTAACACAACTAACTAGCTGCTAACATTAGCCACAGTAGCAATTACCCATAATGCCTTGCATTGTTAACACCTTGATTGCGCTCGATTTTTTTTTTTTGACGGTGGGATGTGCATCGAACCCTTTTACATCTCTTATATAGGTATTGGACGTGTACAACGTGTACAACCCATTCCACCGACCCACTAAGTGGTGACAGTGCTTTCCTGACTAGAGGAAGGCAAGCAAAAAGCAGTGTGACTGAAGCCATTCTCATGAAGGTGGATTGGCGAAGGCGCTTTCATTTCGCGCTGATTGCTGGCGGTGCGGGATTGCAGATTTGCATAGTGGATTGCGGGTGGGACACACTTTGAAACACGCAGCATAAATATGACCAGAATCGCAAAAGCTTCATCAAAGCCCTCAACCAAAACTCCAAGAAGCGAGCGAGTCTAACCAGACTTCCTCAAAGAGCGGCCGCACAGACAGGCTCACACCCGCACAGCAGCAGCAAAGCAAACTGGTGACAAGCGGGGACTGCCCCCTAGTCCGACACCAAATTGGAAACAAATCCCATTCTAAAAGGCTTTTAGAATGGGATTTTCAACCCATTCTTTTTTGTTTCTTTTTCGCTATAATTTAGAGTAATTTAATTTCTATTCAGAAATTTATTTGAGAGGTCGAGAGTATGAGAAAGTGCATTTGCAAAGGTAGGAAAGTGCTTGTGACATGGCGCTGCAGCCAAAAAGAACGCCCACAGGAGGGAGGAGTTGAGCAGAGGGAAGTTTACTGCTGTTATGGAGGAAATTACTGTTCAAAACTATTGTTTAGGTCTTACTGATGCCAAAAATGAATGGTTAAAGTGACTGTGCTATCGAATTTCACAAAAAGCCGTTTATCTCTAAATATTTTTTCTGATGCTGAAACCATGCTGTATTCAACTGCTAATGCTTACATAACTACTAACTCTACAAACTAACTCTTTTAGACAGAGAAAGCACACATTCTTTGGTAGTTCTTTTTAGATGATTGGTGTTCACGAAGTCGTAACAGAAGAGAAACCTCGGCTCTTGTAAAATGAGCCTAGAATCCTCAAAAACCCCCCTGGCAGAAGCTATCTACAGCAAGAAAAAAACGGCTGGCAGTCAATGTGTTAAAGGGCTCGCGCTAAAAACGGGTCCATTGGAGTGAATGGAGGTGTTGCAACTCTCCTGGCGTGAACTACAGTAATGATAACGTGAAAAAAAAATCACATGAGGGGAAAGGCGAGAGTTGGCGGTGACGTGGCACACAACCAGGAACCGGCCATTTTAGAGGACCCCCCCCAAAAAAGTTTCAACCCATAGTGGGCACTTTTCCTGGTGAAAATGATGCATTTTGTACAATATGTAACCGTTTGGTCTCAAATGTGGAGATTTTTGTTAGTTACACTTTAAAGTAAAATGCATTAATCTGATGCACTGAGAGCAAAATGAAGAGGCTAGTAGATCTATAAAGAACTACACACATCACATTGATATCCTCTTCACTATGCTGTGGCTTTACAATGATGAACAGATAGTGAGTTGAGTTGAGGGGTCAAGTACAGATTTATTTTATTCAGAAACACAATGAATCGAGAAATAGCATTGAATAATGTTGAATATATAGATATATATAGATATCTATGACACATTATATATATATATATATATATATATATATATATATATATAATTTAATTAGATTTTGTTTAAATCGTTACATGTAAAAAAAAAAAAAAAAAAATCCATCTGGCCACAAGGGGGTGTACGTGCATCCAGTGCACCAACGTAAAATCGCCAGTGGGAATGGCAACCATCTTGCATGTGTTGTCCCTAGCTCAGGTTTTCTTTACAAAACACCACATTCTTTTTTCAAATGGTGGAAACCTCATTTTGGAGATAAAGTGCAGATTCCATTTGAGAAGAATCTGCGTTGCTTTTTGGCTTTGGTGTGCACTGCAGTCATGAAGACCATATCAAAACGTCATAATGACAGATCTCTAGTAGGCTATGTGGATTAGGATGGAACAGATGACGGAGGCTTTGGCCTAGTTTATATTGCCAGCACGTCCATTATTTCAGCTCTCTCTCTCTCTCTCTCTCTCTCTCTCTTGCTGTTGGAGCTATGCTAGTGACTGTATTTGCATGGCAACATACAGTAATTGTAATATTTAAAGTAACACAGGTGCAAGCAAACATTAATGAGGGTTTCCAACTTTCAATCCATTTAGGTATTCCAGTGCCGGGGCCCTCGTTAATGTTTTACTTGCACCTGTGTTACTTCCTGCCTTTTAGACACAGAATGGCTGAGGTGAAAAAGGCTAATAGGCGTTTCCAGCCTGACAAGAACAAACTTATAGGAGAACCCAGAATCCTTGTAATTTCTTGGCATGGAAATGGTCGTATTTAAAGACACAAAGTATCGCGGATTTAAAGACACAAAGTATCGCGTATGAGCAGTTTCAGTCCAGAAATAACTGCATAGGTATCAGCCTTCAAAAAACTGTTTCAATCAAACTGTCCTCCTATTTTAAGCAGCAATCACGTATGCAAATGTCACTCTGAAGGCCAAAAGCAGGGAAAAGTATATAGGAATGGTAAAGTTGAAGGCAATGAACAGAGAGAGAAAATGACCCAAAATACCAAGAATTCCATCAATTAAATCCATAACCTACATTATGTATGCGATCTGGTTCATTTGTTTTCTGGTGATGTAATGTTTCAATACAAGGTCACACATCTTTTAAAACGGACTGAGAAGTGAATTCACGGAGCAGCTTCATTCTGTATGATACCACTTTCACATTTCTAGACTAAGGACCCACAATATGATACTGGTACAAGGTAGTTTTTTAGATGCATTTTAAATATTCTCCTGTGAATTATTCTCCTGGACAGGGTGATGTGAAAGATATGCCAGAGGGCCGTGTCCAAAACAAGCTGATGGTCACTTAGCTGTGCAGAACTCTCTGGCTATCTCTGGCTTGCAGGGCTCGGTCAGAGGGGCATCTGATTTTCATCCCCATAGACAAATGCTTCTCTGTGGCCTGACTGCTTTAATGAGATCACTCTACCCACGCTGCTTTCTCCCTGTCAGAATAAAGAGAACAGAAAGGAAGGAATATGACGAATATGCTATAGCAATTGTGACCTGATGATAATTGCTCAATATTTCACAACAAAATGCAAATACAGTACTTGCATGCTCTGAAACATTGGTGTACTAAAGTGAGTTTTACTTTCATACCAACAATCATCTCAGATTAGGTGTCACATTTCCAAATGGTGATGGTGGCGCGTGATCTTATTTTGGAGCAAAACAAGGATGACAGACTGCTCCCTCTACTTTGAAAGCCCTTTGGACCCACAGTCCTTTCCTATATTTTGCTCTTCATCACTTCACCTTCATCTAATGTCAAATGTTTCTCCCTAATTGTCCTTTCCTTCCATTTGTGAGTGTTTTTCTATCATTTACAGACCAGTGGCTCTGCATAAGAGAAGCATCTCCTCATTGTTAGGAGGAGTGCATAAAGGCCGAGGACCAAGAGTGATAAAGAGAGAGCCTGGGTTTAAGTTGAGCTCTCTTCAACAGCGATGCACCAGTCTCTTCTGTGGCGAGCACGGAGCAGACATAGGGAGAGATAGGAGGCGGGAGGGGAGAGAGCCATTTTGTGCGCTGCGTTGTCCAGCCGAGCGTAAAGCGTGATTAATTCAATAGCCGCCATAGAGGAGGAGGCTAGCAGCACTGCAACACCGAACATGACCCACTTTCCCCATCAGATGTCATTAAAAATTCTCTAGCCATCCCTCTCTATATCGCATTTCCCCCTCTAACCTCCTGCCTGATTAACAAAGGGATGGGGGACGAAAATTACAAAGATCAATGCGTGAACAATTATGTTTGTAATTACCAGTATACTCATATTAACAAGGGACAAAGAGCTCAAACATATACTTCAATTGAATAACAATTTCAGTCAATATGTTTTTTGTTTGTTTTTACTTTGGATGTTGAGATGGACATGCTAGTAGAGCCTCTGATTGTGGTTTATGGGTTGTATGGAATCAGGCCTTCAATATATATCATAACGTATATATATATATATAGAGAGAGAGAGATATATATCTATATCTATATATATAGATATAGATATATATATATAGATATAGATATAGATATATAGATATATAGTTTTATTTATTTATTTGCTGGAAGGTTTTAGCCCAATGGGGCAAATGATTCATAGGGCCTTGACCTAATTCTATTATGCTACAGGATGTATGAGCAAAATACTGTCTGGGAGGCCAACTATTCAAATAGAGCTCTTATCTCTGACCTCGTTCATCTATGAGCTCCAAAAGACTAGATTTTGTTTTGTTGACCTAAATCTACATCACAATATATCAGTTTCTGTGTCTTAATCACAGAGAAGCAGTCTCTTTCAAGATGTTTTTCTGGGTGTGCAGAGCATTAATAAGGGTGAAACAGGCAACACAAGCAATAGCGTGCTGAAACAAACAAAGAAAAAAAGGTTTATGCTTCATTCTTTCTTTAGATAAAACTGATAAGTGGGCTCTGTCTGTCTGTCTGTCTGTCTGTCTGTGGTGGTGAGCGGTGTCAGTCATGATTTGTGACGGAAGTGATGTCACAGTGATGTCATCAGTGATGTCACTCGAGCAACTGTGATATGATGTCATGTGTTGCACGATGGCGCCTAGGTGGGTGGGTGGTGTCTGTCTGTCGGTCTGTCAGTCACGATTTTGGGAGCCCGTGGAGCGGAAAATTTCCATAACTCCCGCCATGGCACATCATCTCCAGAGTCCCCACCCTATAGGAATCGAGCACGCATAGCGCACAAGCTTCCTAGTATTGATAAAACTGTGGACTGCCTGTGCAGTGTATCGGGCTATTTGAGGCCTCGCTCACAGAGTTGGCATGCAGCCTCTCCTCTCTCTCCCAAGAGGGTTTTCATAGTCCACTTATATTTTTCTCCAACAACTTCCCTGGCTGATTAAAACTCTGTTCAGGTGTGCTAGTCCACTCAGGTGTGCTCCATCAGTAGCTAACGAATGGAGCTCTACATGGTGCTGAACCTGTATTGACTCATTTTGTTAATTAGCATTTTTGCCCATTTAGTCGGCCCTAATTACCCAATTCAAAAATCTGGCTACGTTAGGGCACTCGCAGGGGTGCGCGCGTGCGCACACACACACACACACACACACACACACACACACACACACACACACACACACACACACACACACACACACACACACACACACACACACACACACACACATATTATAGAAGAACCAGTCAAGTGTTATTTTGATCAATCAGACTTCACCTGCAAACTTTCAAACCTTAATCTTGTTTTGGAGTTCAATTCTAATACGCCTATGCTGTTCTTTAACTCTCTCTAGTGATAACACTGACAAGCACCAAAAAAAGTTGATCCTTCAACACTTATATAGACAAGTATTATCATTTAATAAATCAAAGACACCACCTTTGAAAAGCAATCTTGTTTTGGATTGAAACTTAAAATACACCTTTGCTATGCTTAAACTCAATTATCTGATAACTAACAAACACTGGCAAGCTCCTCTGGACTCTGTCTTGTATTGTTGATCAGTTTCCAAAACATCAATCTTGAAAGTGTAGTTTGGTGATGATTTGTACGCCATTTTTGATAAATGTTAGCTTGATTCCACAATCTTAGAGGGTTTATTTCTGTCCACCCCCACACGCCCCTGGTGAGGACCTGCACCGCTGGCTTGGGTCTTAAACCCGGATTATGGCTTTTTATGTAATCTGGCCTCCTCTGTGAGATTGGAGAGACAGCTGGCGACAGAATCCCTGCCCTCATCTCTCGAACCTCCCCTGGCCTCCAACAAACGTATCCCTTCAATCCATCGCTCCTGACTCGTCAAATACTGCCACTTGGCCCCTGGCATACATTTTTTAGCTCACAGGGTACCCCTTTTTCATCATGGTACCCCATTTTTCAATGGACGGGGTAGTCCAATAGACTGCTGTAAAACTCCCGCAATGTCTTAAATCGACGCCACAGGAGTGTGACAAAGAAACACGAAACGTTGGCCAGTAGGCCTATAAGAGTATTGTGGTCGGGAGTGGTGGAGGATGTATACCCTCGTCTCCAACCCTGGAGACCGAGGTTCGATACCCAGCGTGTTCAAAGTCTACATTTCAACCGTAAGTCACTTTTAACGTGTTTCAGAATCAGCAAACATGCTGAAACATCAACTCCTCAACAATCTACATGTACTTGCATGTTCTATATCTTTCTCAGAATGTTGTAGTTACAGTAGCATATTACACTTAACAGTCTATTAGTGTTAGTGTTGTATTGTTTGAGCTCAACAATTTGCTTGTGTGGATGCTGTTTGCAAACTCACATTTGATCAGGCTGATTTATCGAGGCCACTGCGCCTGAAAAATACTCCACCATCAGTTGTATGGTTCCTCTGTATGGTTTCTAAGCAGAAGGTCACACAAGTTCACTCCCCTGAACAAACCTAACTTTGCATCATTGATTTGAGAGAGAAACTGAACAACTATCTGCTCATATTTTATGGGTTGTTCTGGATAAAAGCATCAGCTGAATGCAATTAAATCTAAAAATGTCAGTGTATTCCTTGCCTAGCTTTAGTTTTGCCTTCAAAATACTCAGATGCTGGTAGCAAGAAAAAAAACTATGGTATATATTCACCTGTCTAGACTAGTGTTCCCATAGAGTCACCAAAGTACTTACATTGCTAAGAACTGAAGGCTAATAGGTTGTTTCCATTGCAACATCAGCGCACAGTAAAATGTGCTGCCTGCAAAGTGCCTGTACAAAAATAAGTACCTCTACCGAAATGGACTGTGTTCTTCCTGTTCATGGTGTGGTCATATATCTATATCTACTGTATATCTATATCTATATCTATATATCTATCTATCTATCTATCTATCTATCTATCTATCTATCTATCTATCTATCTATCTATCTATGTACTGTATATATAAATAAATAAATATATATATATATATAACAAAAAAAAAGATATATAGATAGATAGATAGATAGATAGATATACATACATACATACACACACACACACACACACACACACACACACACACACACACACACACACACACACACACACACACACACACACACACACACACAGGCGCATGCGCACACAGCGACCCGCAGCAAGGAGTAGACAGTCTTTTTGGTAATCCTGTACATATTACAACAAATGTATATGTATTGTATAATATTGAAGTGTGCCTTTATTACTTTTCAAACTAGTAATAATGTTACTAATCCTAATCTTAATGTGAGTGTATTTTTTTAAACCACTACTGCCTGCTGTAAATCAATTTGCCCTCTTGGGACATTAATAAAGAACTTGAACTTGAACTTGAACACATATATATATATAATATATATATATAAAAAAACCTTTGAGTGAAATCAAATGTTATAGTCTCTCCTGATTCTAATTAGAGCTGAATCCCTTGGTTTTGACAAAGTTAAACAATTTGCTGTGAGATGTTTACTGACCTCACTGCACAGGATTTCTAGGTACTATAAAACTAGGCTACCTCTCGTTGCCACCAACTGCAAAATTGCAAAGTCAATCCTTGGAGTCACTTTTTAATACACATGGGTACGCCCTTTTTTTGTCATTTTTCAACATGCAGGGTAGTCCAATAGACTTCTATAGAACTCTCACAACATGCAGGGTAGTCCAATATACTTCTATAGAACTCCCACAACATGCAGGGTAGTCCAACAGACTTCTATAAAACTCCCACAACATGCAGGGTAGTCCAATAAACTTCTATAAAACTCTCACAACATGCAGGGTACTCCAATAGACTTCTATAGAACTCCCACAACATGCAGGGTAGTCCAACAGACTTCTATAAAACTCCCACAACATGCAGGGTAGTCCAATAAACTTCTATAAAACTCTCACAACATGCAGGGTACTCCAATAGACTTCTATAGAACTCCCACAACATGCAGGGTAGTCCAACAGACTTCTATAAAACTCCCACAACATGCAGGGTAGTCCAATAGACTTCTATAGAACTCCCACAACATGCAGGGTAGTCCAACAGACTTCTATCAAACTCCCACAACATGCAGGGTAGTCCAATAGACTTCTATAGAACTCTCACAACATGCAGGGTAGTCCAATAGACTTCTATAGAACTCTCACAACATGCAGGGTAGTCCAATAGACTTCTATAGAACTCTCACAACATGCAGGGTAGTCCAACAGACTTCTATAAAACTCCCACAACATGCAGGTAGTCTAATAGACTTCTATAAAACTCCCACAACATCCAATAGACTGCTATTTATAGAACTCCCACAACGTGCAGGGTAGTCCAATAGACTGCTATAGAATTCCTACAACATGCAGGGTAGTCTAATAGACTTATATAGAACTCACACAACGTGCAGGGTAGTCCAATAACCTTCTATAGAACTCCCACACCATGCAGGGTAGTCCAATAGACTAGAACTCCCACAATGTGCAGGGTAGTCTAATAGACTTCTATAGAACTCCCACAATGTGCAGGGTAGTCTGATAGACTTCTATAGAACTCCCACATCATCTGAAATAGACACCACGGGAGTGTGAAAATGACATTTCAACCGTAACCTACATTTCAATTTTCGTTATTTTAGCCTAATCCAGACCATTTCTCTAACCTCAACCAACATTTCACTGAGTACCAAGTATTTCTCTGATTACTTCACAGTCAAGAACTGCCAAGATAGTGACTCGGAATTCCATTAGCAATCAATCACAAGGAAAGGAAACCCAGGAGGGATGAGTGAGATAGAATCAAAACATTGTTCCATTTGAACATCTACACAGTAACAATGCCTCTGATTGCCAGACAGTGACATTATCCGTCTCATCAGATTGCAGATAATTATCCAATCGCCTTTCCCCTCACACATGATTGGATAATTTATTCCAATTTACTTATAACAATTTGAATTGTGTTATCATCATCTACAGCCATTAACTGAAATTGGGTAAAATCACAAGCGTCTCTAATCTCACAATCTAAAAGCCTGTTCTGTTTCAAATATATTAGAGTAATCTAATGAATGAATGAATGAATGAATTCATTCATTCATACATTTTTATTTTTCCAAAAGTTGCAATCTGCTACTGTGTGATTATGGTAAATTGTAGCAGATTAGAATTACCCAACTCTGTAGTCTACTCAGTGGTTCCAAAAGTGGGGGTCGGGACCCCACTGGGTGGGTCGCGAGATGATTTCCAGAATGTGTGAAATTGGCCTAAATAATGTGTAAACCACAGAATGTGTGAAATACAATGTAAAAACTATTGAATTTTAACATTTTAACTATAATTGTTACATTTTGATTGTTTTGTTTATGAAATTATCAGCATGTGCACACAAACGTTTGTATTCTTCATCCACCTCCGGGGATAGTGGGGGTCGCAAGCCTCTGGCACTGTTATTTTGAAGGTCGGGGGCTGAAAAGTTTGGGAACTCTTTGTACTAACTAGATGTTGAGCCCCACTGGGTGATGTTCCAAGCTAGAGTGGACTGAAGTGCCCTCTTGTGTTGGCTCTCATAACTGCAGTCTGGCTTGAGTCATTCCCTCACTTGTCAGCCAGAATTAGATGGGCCCCGCTGAAATATGGGCTTGATAAAAAATAATATGGTGCTCAAAGTTCAATGGCTCATCTCATGAGTGTAGAGGCATATGCTGACCTACATTGATGATGGGTTTTTGCAAACGCATCAAGCTTTTCTTCTGGGGTGGGATGCCTAATTTTCTATATTAGCCTATAGTCGCTCCCGTATTCTAAAATGTTATTTTTGTAATTAAGATCCAATATCTAACAACTAGACATTCCATAATGAGTTTTATTTGATATCAGATATAATTTCTCCTGAGTGATGGCTATGCCATTCTAGAAGTAAACAGGAGACTGTTTGACCACACTTATCTGGATAGTTTAATGCTGATACTGCACTCAAATTTGTTTCAGGGAATACAAAAGTGAGAAGAGTAGTCAATAGATATCCAATGTCTGGGATAGGGTTAGGTTAAGGTCGGGGTAGTCTTGCTGGCCAGCCTCCTCTCCCTTCCGTCCGAGGAGTCTGGCGCCGCAGGTCTCCATAGTGGGATTGCGATGGGCAGCACTTAGCGGCAGTGCCCTTGGAAAATAGTTTCAAACAATCCAACTTGCCGTTTTCAGCGTGTAGCAACGAGCTAGCGTGTAGGTTTCTGCCGTTAGCTTGCTAGCTAGTTAGCGTTGTTGTTTTCACTGAGGCGGCAGGGCACTATTTACAGCGACACACAGGGAGGAGGGAGCGGAAGCCGCTCTGATTGACATGGTCGGAGCCAATGACAGAGTTTGTAATAAGCCGGGAGCGGACATCCGGCTGCCACCGAAACAGTCGCTCGAATGGGAGAGCAGAGTAGAGCAGGGGAAGGTTTATCCCAGTTATGGAGACCTGCGGCGCCAGACTCCTCGGACGGAAGGGAGAGGAGGCTGGCCAGCAAGACTAAGTTCGGGGTTAAGGTTATCTATTGTTGGAAATCTGCTTTTTGTCACCTGATAGTGGAGCATCAACACTGGACTATATCCAAGTGAAGCATATGGGCAGCTCTTCTTTTCATCATCTGATTTGAAATTTCACATTCACTAAACTGACTAAAGTGGTATTTGCTTGACTGCCCACATCTACAGAGTCGAAAAGGAAAATTATACATATCCGTCTCTTCTCAATATCTGCTTGGTCAGGCATCACTGAACACGTCTTGCGTCCTTCTTTATCTGGCAGGTGAGCGGTTGGCTGACTTTACCATCACACTCGCATTGGCCCTTGACCTCCTCTGTCACGTGACCACACCCCTTCCTTCACATCCAATCCCGACATGGAACCCATCAAGGTCCAATCAGAAGGCGGACTGAATGTGACTCTCACCATTAGGCTCCTGATGCACGGCAAGGTATGAGGACCCTACCAAAAAGATTCTTCTTCTTTTTTGACCAAGTTTTTCCCCCTCCCATTTTGTCTCTATTTGTACTCCCCAACACCCGCTGCTGTCCGTTGCTCCACCCCTCTGCCGGTCTGGGGAGAGCCTTAGACTAGCACGTTCCTCCGATACATGTGCAGTCGCTAGCCACTTCTTTTCACCTGACAGCGAGGCATTTCAACGGCAGGACGTAGCGCGTGGGATGATCACGATATTCCCCCAAGTTCCCCTACTCCCTGAACAGGTCCCCCTACCGATCAGAGGAGGCACTATAGTGCCGCAACCAGGACACATAGCCCACCGGCTTCCTACCCACAGACACAGCCAATTGTGTCTGTGTGTCTGACGAAGCCGGAAGTACCGCTGCCAGGAATTGAACCCGGATCTTCGCGGTTGTTGGCGAGTGCTTTTACTTCTACACTACCCAGACCAGACCCCCCCCAAAAGGTTTTCTGAATTCATATTCTTATTTACTCCCTTCCCCACTCTTTTGACTGGTGTTATTTCCTTCAGAAGTACACCATTTTCAATTAGCTGTCAAAAGAAGATAGATAAAATAGATCCAGCGCAAGTTTTCTCAGCCCCTGTGGCATGCCTGAAATTGATTTTGTGTGCTTGCTTGCAGGAGGTTGGAAGCATCATTGGAAAGGTACTCATCATCATCATCACAACAAAAAAACAATTAAAACAACATCATGCCTGTAGCCAAGACACATCAGCACCTGAACACTGTTCTGTTTTGTTTCAGAAAGGAGAAACGGTGAAGAAGATGCGTGAAGAGGTAAGTGGAGCTTTTCTGTAAATGTCCTGTAAATGTCATTCTTGTAACTTTTGAAGCTTTCCCTACAATAGCTATTTTTGCTCATAAATATGACCTCTTTGTTTGCACATAGAGCGGTGCCCGTATCAACATCTCTGAGGGGAACTGCCCTGAACGGATAGTCACTATCACCGGGCCAACAGATGCTATTTTCAAGGCCTTTGCCATGATAGCCTACAAGTTTGAGGAGGTACAACATTTATCATCCAAACACGACACACAAGTCACTTTTTAGAACTACCAAGCTATACTGAGCCTACTAATATTAGGGTATATCTGCACCCTTTGTTATTACATTGGAACACAGCATTGGTGAAGTTAGTGTAGAAAAGAAATCTATGTAACCTTGCAACACCTTTTGAAAGAGGGATAGCACAGCACCCTATGTTTAGGTGCCCTAATTACCAGGGAGCTTTGAGCCATACCGAATCAAACTGTCCTAGAACACTATTGATAAACATGTGCTATGATATCCTGCCATACACTCTTATGAGGTGGAAAAACGATAAAAGATGCTCATTCCCAGACATAGACAGATGTAGCCAAAACAAATCTAATTTTAACTAAGGTAATGAAATTGTATTGATCAATGTGGGGAAATGAAGTTGTTGCAGCAGCAAATTAAGTAATATGACTCAGCAGAGGGGAGAATAGAATATAAGCACAGAAAACACTTTATTTGGGTAGTCCTCTATACAGAGTCTACAGAGTATTTGTAACATTTCATCAGCTTATTAGTTGACATTCAACAAATCAACTGTTTGTTCAACAAGTTGACCACAGAGGATCTACTGTATAGTAGGCTATACTGTATGGAGTTTATGAGAATTCATGAACATACCTACATATTACCGGGGTGTGGAACAGGAAGCAAAGGGAATCCTATTGAATGTCAACTAATAAGCTGTTGAAATGTTACAAAATACTCTGTAGACTCTGTAGGCGGACTATCTAAATTAAGTGTTACCTTAATGTAGCATGTATATGTGTATAAACTGAAAAATAAATCGTAAAATATACAACTCAGTATGTATGAAATGTGGAACCATTGTGAAAAAAACAACATAGTTACAACATACTAAATATCTTCTCCTGTGGGAGACGTAGCATTTCTGCAGTGCTAATGCATGCTGCAGTGCTGACGCATGCTAAATGCAGGAAGGTGGATTTCTTCAAAGGCTAAGCCTGCACTGGACAGGCTAAGCCTGCACTGGACAGGCTAAGCCTGCACTGGACAACCTAAGCCTGCACTGGACAGGCTAAGCCTACACTGGACAGGCTAAGCCTACACTGGACAGCCTAAGCCTGCACTGGACAGGGTGTGAAGAACAAAGTATCTGTCCCATAAAGCATCCTCTCCCCCCCTCAGGATATAATCAACTCCATGAGCAACAGCCCGGCCACCAGCAAGCCTCCTGTCACCCTGAGGCTGGTTGTCCCGGCCAGCCAGTGTGGCTCCCTCATTGGCAAAGGAGGATCCAAGATCAAAGAAATGAGAGAGGTACCGTACAGACTATACACATCCTGCTGCTGCATCCATTGCAAAAGTATTGAATTGCACAATGAAAAATGTGATTGCCTTAACTTTGCATCTTGACTTGTGGTGTGAGAGCGTGAATGTACACAGCACACAAATATGCTAAATGAAGCAACATGTGAACAATTTCACATGTTGATGTTGCAGATATAAAGATAAATGCTCCTTGTGCAAAATGTTCAATGCTCATTTTGGTGATATATCCCACCGCTTAAATCACATCAGTCTCAAGTCAATGGGTTGTTTGTAACAGATGCACCAATGTGTATGCTATGCAGCATTGCATGAATGCAATAGCCTGACATTATAATAAGAAATGTAGATGTCACTGGCTATTATGGTATGTGATCATTGTACATTATTGTAATTTTTAATTTTTAATAAAATACAATATTTTATCATTAAAAAAATAGATGCATATCTTAATGCTGTAACTGTAGATAAAACAGCATTATGAATCTGGTATGAGACTATTAGCACTGCAGTTGCTATCAGTGAGACTAGACATTAAGCTATTAAGTCTAAAGAAATCCCGTCCTCAAGCCAAAAAAGAAAATGATAAATATTATTAGAGTGTTTAGCATGGTGATATATTACCTCTACACTGGCCCTTTCTGTTGGATCTCTGCTCTAAGTACCCAGCATGCTCATATCTATTGTGAAAATTGGACTTTAAGGGGACCGAGGGGTGTAGGTGCTGTGCCAGAAACTGGTGTTCAAGGAAATAAGTTCTATCAGTGCTCAATTCCTCCAGGTCACCAATAGAAGCCAATAAATGTCATAGATTACATAATGCCCCTTTAACTTGTCATATCATGTAATATGTGTGTAGCGCACTCGTGATCTCAGTTCTCTTGTTAAAACAATATGTGGATTAAATATCCTTCTCACCTCCAGTCCACAGGAGCTCAGGTCCAGGTGGCAGGGGACATGCTGCCCAACTCCACAGAGAGGGCAGTGACCATCTCAGGGGCCCCAGAAGCCATCATCCAGTGTGTCAAACAGATATGTGTGGTCATGCTTGAGGTAGAGTATGGGAGGGGGGGGATTCAAGGGAATGTTACTTACAATGTCTAGAAGAAAGATGACAGTACTTACTTGCTGAAATATAGTCCTTGCTAAATTAGCTTGCTGGCTAGTTAGCCTAACCTGATGCTGCCAGATGGTTTGTTTCACAGAACTGGGAACTCGATCTTGGAAACCAGTTAAAAGGGGGCAAGCACATTCAAAAAATACTTGTTAGGTGATTGGATGAACCATCTGTCTATCAACGTCTGTCACAGGCTAGTCTTGCTGGCCAGCCTCTCCTCCCTTCCGTGGAGAGGAGTCTGGCGGTGTAGGTCTCCATTGTGGAATTGCGATGGGCGGTGCTTAGCGGCAGTGCCCTTGGAAAATAGTTTCCAACAATCCAACATGCTATTTTCAGCGTGTAGCAACGAGCTAGGGTGTAGGTTTCTGCCGTTAGCTTGCTAGCTAGTTAATGTTGTTGTTTTCACTGCACTATTTACAGCAACACACAGAGCGGGGGGAGCGGAAGCCGTTCTGATTGACATGGTCGGAGCCAATGACAGAGCTTGTAATAAGCCGGGAGCGGACATCCGGCAGCGACTGAAACAGTCGCTCCAATGGGGAGCAGCTGTAGAGCAGGGGAGGGCTTATCCAGTAGCCTGTTTCCATACAGCCAGACTCCTCTCCCGGAAGGGAGGGGAGGCCAGCAAGGCTAGTCACGGGCTAACTTCAACCAGTTAGCACCGCCTCCTCCTTCCTTGGATGCTGATTGGTCCGCACTAATGGTGGAGCCGAGTCAAACGCATAACTGGCAGCATGGCAACATGGATTTCTCGTGCTAGCTAAGAAAGATAAAAAACCAGTGCTTTGGTGTAGAAGGGCTATAAATCATTTGTGCACAACATTCTATAAAATTTCAAAATAAAATATAACAAAAATAATTAGTGCACAACCATTCTCCAACGGCCCTCCATGATGGCACCTGCGGTGGTTCCCACATGATTTGTGAAGCAATTGTAATGTCTTGTAATTGT
The DNA here is from genome assembly GCF_964638095.1 of Poromitra crassiceps. Classification (NCBI taxonomy): domain Eukaryota; kingdom Metazoa; phylum Chordata; class Actinopteri; order Beryciformes; family Melamphaidae; genus Poromitra; species Poromitra crassiceps. The sequence goes on from NC_139625.1 coordinate 72,376,398, forward strand.
AATTGTAATAAATACTAAAGGAAGTGTTTATTTTAATTATTATGAGTCACAATTAGCCAGTTGAAAGTGAGGTACCGGGTAAATAAGCACTGCAGTAGACATTGATGTCAGCATGTACGCACAGTGAAGAGCACTTTGTGTGAATGTCACAGGTTGTCTCCTCCTAAGGCACTGCCCCCCTTGGTCTCAGTTTATTCTTTCTTTCTTTCTTTCTTTCCCACTGCTCTAACACTCTCCACGTCTCACCCCCCTTCTTGTCCCCCAACCCTCTCCTTTGCTCTCCCCAGTCCCCACCGAAAGGTGCCACCATCCCCTACCGCCCCAAGCCTGCCTCCACCCCTGTCATTTTTTCAGGTGGCCAGGTAAGAGCAGACCCACTGGGGGCGTCCACAGCCAACCTCAGCCTCTTACTGCAGCACCAGCCACTGCCTGTTAGTGTCACACCAGGTTTTACTCACTTCTCCTCCCTACCTCACTACCCCACACCCAGCCTCAACTAGCATGAAACCATCACTGCTATCTATTGTACCCTCACAACCATCCACCCCCTCCAGCCACTCGCAGCACAACTGGGTTAAATTACATTTGTGGTTAACAAAGGACTTGAACCAGTTTGGTATCAAAACGATGTGATAAAGGAATGTAGAATGTTTTTGGGAGATTGCCAAACTTAGCTGTTGGGTGATGAGAACATGGACACCATGCCTGTGTTCCCAGATGGTTCAACAGTACTCCATTTTCCACGTAACCTGGCGCTGCCAGATGGTTTGTTTGATCTCATGATCTCGCGTGAATCCAGCTGCTTCCAAGCTTATTTCCCAGGGTTCTTCAGTACCATTACCTTGGCAGAAAAGCTGTGGTTCTTTGGCTCCTCCCATTGAGGTTTGACTCAACCAGAGAGATAATCTCTGCCTCCAGAGCAGTTCTGCCTCAGAAATGTTTAGCATAATTTTGTTAAGCAATCGTAGGTGACAAGCATTAGCATGCTAAAGTGTTATCATGGAGCACTGGAATGGAATGAACAATCTACTGAGGACACACATGTTCTTATCAGTTCCCCATTTCTTACAACCAAAATGAAATTTAAAGCAATAATTTATTGGAGTTCACCGGTCCCAGGTGCACTCAATCAGCAGGCAGAGCAGGAGAGTGAGAGGGCCATCACAGCCAATAATTTTTCTATTCTATTTGTGACATTATATATTGCAAAAATCATTGAGCTTTTACTGTGAGGATGTATTTTATTCTTTTAAGCTGTCTAGTGTCTACACAAAAATGGCTTTGGCGATGGATTGAGCAGACATAGTGGGAGAAAGCAGGCAGCTTTGGGTGCTGCAGGTTGATGTGTCGATCACAGATGGGGGATCTTAACGGCTCGTTTTTCCTTCCTGCTGGCGCGGTGCCAGACCTTGCCTATATAGCCTCGAATCACACAGGCACACGGAGAATGGCTGTTATTTGTACAGCTCGCAGAGATGGGAAGTAACTAAGTACAAATACTTTGTCAGTGTAGCTACTTAAAGGAACACTCCGCGCTTTTTCAACCAGCTTTGTATAATTACAAAATCAATCAGACGAATGTCAACAGTTTTGCAGGCATTCATTTAGGGTGCTTTCTCACTGGCGCCCCGGTACCGTTCCCGAGCACACTTGTTCCCAAATTGCCCCCAGTTTTGGAACATTTGATGAGTGTGAACGTTGTGTTGCATTCCGTTCCGTTCCGTGCCCGGGTGCGCAACAGGAAACCGTGACAGGATCCACTTCAAAAGGTGGTCTGGGGAGCGCTTTGGCGTGCCCGGGCACGGAAGACTTGTGAGTGTGAAAGCCAACCGTTCCGAACCTCATAGAGACACTGCGGAACGCGTCATCATTCAGAAACCACGCCCAAAACGGGGGAAAACACAAACTCCCATCCAATCCTGGCGTTCTCCTATGTCGCGTGCATGGTCGGGTATTGCACAAAAAGATCGTATAATACGGAAGATGAACACTCCAACTTACTTAATTGACAGCAACATCCACATTTTTCTTCTCGCCAATTCTCAATGGCTTCCTTGTTTTGCTCAGGAGTAGCCTACAAAAAAACATTAACTGGCGATTTTTTACATTTGTTGTCTGTGCAGCCCAACACACAACAGCTTTTAGCTATGTTTAATTCAAGGAAAATGACGCTGGTGTGTGGAAATGAACGGAGCTTTCCCCCGTGATGGGCGTGGCCTATTTCATGCAGTGTCTCTATTCACCTTATACTTTGCCCATACAAGGACGCTTCTGCATGACGTCATTTCGTAATGGTCTTTCCGGTTTTAAACACGGAAGTAGAGTACGCCTACCGCAGTCATTTAGACTTGCCAAAAAGCTGTTTTCAAGCTAAAAAAACCAAACTGTTTTAAAGTTTTAATATTTGTCGGGTGAGAACGTAACATATATGTGACCAGTTTATCAGAATAAGCCTATTGGAAATCCTTAACGAGCAGCGAGGACTGGGAGCGCTGACTGTGCTGACACCAGTCGGACTAGCTATCTGTCAAACCCTACTACTGGCAGTGAGAAAACACTGTCGACGTGCTTTTGTAACTAACGTTAAATGCCGACCGGGTACAGCCATCGGCTCCTCGCAGCAGTAACGTTATGAACATGTAACTGAAGTTGGCGGCAGTGTAGCTTAATTCTGAATGTTGCCAAACTTCATTCATACTGACGTTTTATTTTGAAAATGGCCGCCAACTATCGCTGAACCGGAAGAACAAATACGTTAGGTCGAACGCGGAAGAGAGAAAAAGTGGGCGTGGTGAATAAGGTGAATAGACAACAAACGGGCGACAATAAACTCCAGGCATAGTTGATGACACAAGTGCACTCTGTTCCGTTTCCGAGCGTGGAAGAAATGCTAAATGTGAAAGCTGACTAGCAGGGGAGAGGGGAGGGGGGCAATCGTTCCGGCTATCGTTCCGGAACGGAACGAAAGCAATCGTTCCCAGTGAGAAAGCAACCTTAAAGCCTTCTTTTTTATATGATATGTAGGCAGTGGTGGCCCAATGGTTAGAAAAGTGGCAGGATAAATCTGGGTGGGGAAAGTCAAAAGGCAGCGCTTGCCCCTCCCTCATTACCACCACTGAGGTGCCCTTGAGCAAGGCCCTTAACCACAACTGCTCCAGTGGAGCTGCTCAGTGGCCAACAGATCAGACTGTGGTTGTACTGGGCAGCTTCCAGGTATGAATGTGTGTGTGAATCTGAACAGGGCACTCCTGAAAAAGAGAGCATTGCTCTCAGTTTGACTCCCCCTGTATAAATAAAGGTTAAAAAAAGAATCCAAATTCGAAGGATCATCATTAGTTTGTCACTTACAACTGAACCAAAAAGACTAAGATTCACTGAACTGACCCAATTTCCTGGTGTGTCATCATCAGGCATTTTATTTTTGTCCTTAGGGTCCACTATTGGCCCAGTTGCGACTGGTGTTGAAATGAAATTTAGCCCAGTTCTGACCTCCGTGGCCCCGCCCCCTATAAGCACACAATCACTAGGTCAAGACACTTCATTCCCATCGGGACCTTCCTCCCCCCACTGTCTGAGTCGATCCCTATGGGTCTACAGTAGTTCAACTGGGTCTGATTGATGAATACTGGTAGTTGGAGAATATGACAGGGAGTCTACTGCATGACTTTCTAGTAACCTGTCTAAAATATAGCTTAAGAAGTATATCAAGTGAGTCGATCAAGTGCCACATAGGTTTACAAAGTTTTATAAACAGCATTTGGGACCATACCAAACATTTTCATTATGCCAAGAAAATGTCAGCAGGTATCATAACTCAAATCCTAGCTGGGCTTTAGATAGATTGGCTAGATGGGTTTGTTATGTAGCCCAAGTGCTTTTGATTTGATGAAAATTGATGATACATGTGTTATTTATTTGATCAATCAATCAATCAATCAATCAATCAATCAATCACTAAATTTTATATTTATATAGTGCCAAATCATAACAAGAGTTATCTCAAGGCGCTTTAGAAATAGAGCAGGTAGAAGACCAGGCTCTTTATTTTAGACGCAACAATTGAAACAATTTTCACATGCACTGGTGATTATACTGCAATATATAAGTACAGACATACAGTAGTATTTCTTGAAGTGTTGTATATTGCAGATTCCTAGTGGTGTGGTGGTGATTGAGTTATTGAGATAACAATAAACCCTTCCTCTCATGTTTACAGGCTTACACCATTCAAGGACAGTACGCCATCCCCCATCCAGATGTGAGTGCCAACCTCATGAGGCAGTCTTCACTGCGCTCTCCATACTTCTTTCTCTCTGCATCCAAATGTCTCTCTTCTTCCTCTCTTTCGGCCTCAGGCTCTCACTCTCTTTCCATTCCTATTAATATTAATTGTTAATATTAATACAGCGTCTTTTTTCTGATATGTAATTCTTGTATCTTCTAACTCTTCTGACTCTCGCCCCTCCCCTACCTTGCGTTTGGTGTCAAACTTCACGGGGCTTGGCCTGCAGTAGTTAAGCTAGTTAAGTTACCGTACTATTTTCTTTAAAGCTGTAATAGGCAACTTCACACTTCCACGGCCTCAGCTGGAAGCGAGAGATAGACTGTTTGAATCTTTTAATATTTGAAGAACTTCAGAGATCATGTAACGACATTGTGCATTCCTAATTCCCAATCTTTTTTTTCCATCTTTGTAGCTGGTAGGGATAGAGATTTAAAAAAACTGCGGCTTTAACCAGCAGGGATGCAGTTCTAATAGGGAATAATTCAACAAACTTCAATCATATCCTACAGCAGGGGTTTTCAGTGAGAGGCGGGCCTCCCCAGGGTGGCCCCAAACCGTTTGAGGGGAGGCACAGTGAATGGAAATGAAAGAAATATTACATTAGTTATTACATTAGTTATCAAAAGGCGATCCCATGGAATAACCGAAATGTGTGTGATTTGCTTAAAGAGATAGTTCAGAGATACGGTTTTGGGATTTTACCATTTTCCCACTTTCCCAGAGTTCAGACACTAATAAATGCCTTCAGACAGACTTTATTTTATGTATTTGGTTATCTTGGCTCAATTGTTGAGCGGCAATGGGATCAAATAACATAATCATGGTGGGGAGGTGGGGCTTTGTCCAAGCGTCAGTGTCTGAGGGGAGGCCCACAGTCTCAGACTTTGAAAACCTCTGCTATGCAGTAATAAGAATGCAAAGTTTCTGCATGGTTGTGTGTGTGTGTGTGTGTGTGTGTGTGAGTGAGAGAGCAGAAATTGTGTTCAGCCACAGCTATGCCACATGGGATCACGCTGAATCTTTCAGGAAGTGTAAAGAGCACGCCTGCGGGTGACCTAATGGAGCCAGATTATTGACTTCAGTAATTAGGGCCGACTAAAATAGGCAACAATGGTTAATTAGTGGCCAAAATGAGTCAACACAGGTTCAGCTCCATGGAGAGCTCAATTCCATTCGGTAGCTACTGATGGAGCTCACCTGAGTGGAGGAGCACAGCTGAGCAGAGTTGAAATCAGCCACGGAAGTGGACTATGAAAACCCTCTGGGGAGAAAGAAGAGAGGCTGCATGCCAACTCTGTGAGCGAGGTCTGACTAAATGTCCAGCGATTGTGTAATAAGTATCAGAATCAGAACTATAATAAGAATGCAAAGTCCCTGTGTGTGAATTTGTGAGTGAGTGAGTGAGTGAGTGACTGAGTGACTGAGTGAGTGACTGAGTGAGTGAGTGAGTGACTGAGTGAGTGAGTGACTGAGTGAGTGACTGAGTGAGTGAGTGACTGAGTGAGTGACTGAGTGAGTGAGTGAGTGAGTGACTGAGTGAGTGAGTGAGTGACTGAGTGAGTGAGTGACTGAGTGAGTGAGTGACTGAGTGACTGAGTGAGTGAGTGAGTGACTGAGTGAGTGACTGAGTGACTGAGTGAGTGAGTGACTGAGTGAGTGACTGAGTGAGTGACTGAGTGACTGAGTGAGTGAGTGAGTGACTGAGTGACTGAGTGAGTGAGTGAGTTAGTGACTGAGTGAGTGAGTGAGTGAGTGACTGAGTGAGTGACTGAGTGAGTGAGTGAGTGAGTGAGTGAGTGACTGAGTGAGTTAGTGACTGAGTGAGTGAGTGACTGAGTGAGTGAGTGACTGAGTGAGTGACTGACTGACTGACTGACTGAGTGAGTGACTGAGTGAGTGAGTGAGTGACTGAGTGAGTGAGCGAGTTGGAATAATATGAAAATCAACTGATGGAACAGTAATCATGCAATGCAATATTTGATCTTTGACAAGACATCAAATTGGTCACATGAAACACCATCTCCCCATTCTCAGGCCAAGTCCTTTATGAGTTTCTATTCTACTCTACCTCTGCTCCTTCACCTCTCTGTGTTGTTACTTTTCCCCAGATCCTCTCTCTACTCTCGTAGCGTCTCTGACCGACCTGTGTGTGTGTGTGCGTGTGTATACTGTATGTGCGCGCGCGGGTGTGTGTTTTTAACGATGACCTCATAGCTCTGCTGTCCTCCTCCTCCCCCCCCCAACAGTTGAGCAAGCTCCACCAGTTGGCTATGCAGCAAACCCCCTTTACCCCCCTCGGACAGACCACCCCTGCCTTCCCCGGTACGTACCCACCTACACGACCACCCTCTTTACCGAAGCTCCTTCTGTCGTTTTTACCTGTAGAGACAAACACACTATTCCTCCTTTTTTCTCTTTCTTTTCTTTTTCCTTTCACTGTCCTTCACTTCTTCTTGTCGTTCTCCTCCTATTGGCCTCTGTGGTGCACCGCCAGTGACATGGCCTGCTGGTGGTCTGCTCTTGTTGATGTTGAGGTTTCTTCACTTTTTGTTTTGTTGCTATTTATCGGTTTTCTTTTAGATTTTTCCTCAGCATCCTTTTTGAAGTGATGCGATTGCCTCCAGTTTTTTTGTTTCCATTTCGATGACTGAATATAATGGCAGATGGTTGCAGTGTTCTACATGTAAGACTCGAGCCCAGGATTCAGACTTGAGTCCAAGACCTGGACTCATTTTCAGGACTTGTGACTCGACTTGGACTTGAGCACTGATGACTTGGACTTGGACTCAAGCATTCATGCATTCAGACTCGGAAGTTGGAGATAAGGACTCGGACTTGTTCATTGATAAATACTTTAGTTTTCTTGTAATAGCCCCTAATAATTTGGCATAAGATCAAGTATACGGGTAACTATATTAATACTGTGACTCATGTTCAGTAACTCTGGACTCGGGTAATGGGGACTCGACTGACTCTTCTTTGGTGACTCAGACTTGGACTTGGACTGGAACACTGGGAACTGGAGACTCGACAAGGACTTGAGATATACAGGAGTGACTTGAGTACAGCACTGGATGGTGGGTATGTTATACACAGTGACTTGAGTACAGCACTGGATGGTGGGTATGTTATACACAGTGACTTGAGTACAGCACTGGATGGTGGGTATGTTATACACAGTGTTCAGGCCTGGGCCACAGCAGTGCTATGGGTCAAAGGGCAGGGAAAGGAGGTTTTGCCCTGGTTTGGACAAAACGTGTTGTTCCAGAGCTGCAGTGCATTAACCCCGTCACTCCCATGATGTGCCAAACTCTATTTGATGTCCTGTCCCTCCCCTCCTCTCTCCTTCTCTGCTCCCTGTGTTCAGCAGCAGGTATGGATGCCAGTAACCAGGCCAGTACTCATGAACTCACCATTCCCAATGATGTGAGTACATTTGTGGTAATGTGCCACATGTCCAAATGTGAGGAGGAAAAATGCTTTTTGTTCTGTAGGTGTCATTTCTCCCAGACTGAGATTAATAGTAAACAAAGTATCAAACTGCACTGTAATTCAAAACTGTAAAAACCCTTTGTCACTGCCAGAGGTTCAATTATTGATTTATCTTTTGGAAAGTTGTTCAACTGGGTTATTGTCTAAATATGAGAAATAGCAGACTCTGCCTCAAATGATGGATTATGGCACAATATAGAAACTTTTCAGAAAAGTTGGCATGATATTCCATGAATTCTACTATTTTGGAGTGTTAAAGGTTGGAAGCCAGTGATGAATCAACAAAAAATGCTCATTAAAAAATGTCAGGAATATGCTCCTATCAAAGCACAAATGATGGTTTATCATCTTTCAACATGGCTTCCTTTTGAATCTGACAACAGATCAGTTGCAACGAACGAACATCTCCCCTTCCAGACCAGAGTTATACTACAGTCAAAGGCAGTTGGCTGTGTAAAATGAATGCCGTTAATGGAACGGACTTGTTTGACCATAATAAGAAGTATTAATTTCTTGTCTGAGAAGTTACTGTTGGAACAGTGACAACGATTGGCTCAGATGCATCATAGAAAATCCATGTTCAGTCAAATGGCCTCAGACCAAAATGTGTGCGTCCATATCTTGTTCATGCACTAGCCATCCTAAGTCCTGCCCCCATTTTCTTCCCAGCTAATAGGCTGCATAATCGGGCGCCAGGGAACCAAAATCAACGAGATCCGTCAGATGTCTGGAGCGCAGATCAAAATTGCTAACGCCATGGAAGGGTCATCGGAGCGCCAGATCACCATCACAGGGACCCCCGCCAACATCAGCCTGGCCCAGTACCTCATTAACGCAAGGTCAGTGCCCACCGCTTGTCAATCAAGGGTTGGAGGTGCTGTTGTAAACTGAGAGAAAAAGGTTTCTCCTTATTTCACCCTGTACTGTACCATGACTGTTGTTTGTTTTGTTGTAAATTTTTGATGGTACTATTTATAGTTACAAACCGCAACATTTCATCCTGAGGGAGGTAGTGTATTGTTACAGTAGTCCCATCCTCCCCCCCAGTTGCTCAAGTTCCCAACACTGGTCACTCACCTTGATGAGCTGTACTGGGCCTTGAATCTAGTCTGAGGCTGAGGGAACAGACGTCCGTAAAGCCTCCACAGGGGGTGGAGAAGCAGCCAGTGAACACAACCAATCTGCAATGAAAAGAAAAGCAGTGCTGATGTTCACCGTGTTTTTGAACAGCCCACTTTTGATGCATTTGATGCATGCAGAACAGCAAACTACTTTGATCTTTACTGTTCTCTTGTTTCTGCTTTCCTCACTTCCCTGTGATGTGGCTGCTAGCTACACCTTGGTACATGTAGCTGCAACCAAGCTGACCACTGGCCACACCTAAAGTCATTCAAATTAAAATTGAAAGGCCAATTTCAAATCAGGGAATTTTGGCACGAGCACACACAGACTGCTACACACTGATAATGTATAATACCCTAAAACCCTATTATGTTTTTGTTTTTTTACAAAACAATACATAGCATCTTCCGTGAATCCACCATACTTGTGTTTAAAGTGGAGGAGTATGAGTTTTGGTAATGCTTCATTTGACAGCACCTGTGTGCAACACGGAATTGAACTTGGAACCTTCGGTGTGGGAGGAGGACGTTCTAGCAAGGCGGGTAAAGCCCATGGGCTCTAGCATCTGTCACTAGAGCGTCTCTTGAGGTGTCGGGGAGTGAGGGTTATTTACAGCACAGCACTACCCACTACCGTTATGCCCACATACAACATGAGGCAACTCAAAGACACAAAAACACTAGCTCATGTTTGTCCCGTCTCCAGACAGAAATTGGGGTCAAATTGAGGCCATTAGGAAAATGAGGAAAAGGGAAATGAGTGTCTCCTTTCCCATCATCATCCCCCGCTGCCCAGGTTCAGAGATGTGGCGGCCATGTGGAACGACCCATCCTCCATGACCACATCCTGAGATCCCTGACTGACTGGCTCCTCCGTTCGGCCCTTTCCAACGACTGACGACCGCAGCAGACAACCCTTCGGACTCTGGCTCTGGCTCTCTGAAAACCTTGACCATCCCTTCGCCCTGGTTCACCGTTGTTTATACATCAGGGAGGGTCGGGCACTCATTTGTTTCAGAGGGCCAAAAAAAAATCTCTGTTGATTAGTTTTTTAGAGAACTGTTGAAGCATGTTGAATGTTTAATAGGAAAAACTTGTGTTAAACTTTCTTTCTTTCTTTCTTTCTTCTTCTGCCTCTCTCTCTCTATTGCTTTCTCTATCTCTGTCAGTGCTGCGTCATAGAACATCAGTATCCATTTAAAAGTATAAAAAAAAGTAACTGTAAAAGATTGACAATTTTGTAGAACGTAGTTATTTTATTATTAAAGCTGCTAAGTGATGCTATCGGCAGAGTGTGTGGTGGGATGTAGCCAAATTATCAAATTTCAATATTGTAATGCTATTTTGAAAAGTGATATTTTTAAAATATGTTTAACTGCTTTGGTCCTACTCCTGATTTGCATCTTTGTCTATACAAATCCAATCTTTACCCGTAACTCTTTGCTGCATCACATGACCCTTTTAAGCCAATGGTATCGCTCCTGGAGCCTCCCTTCTTGTGTCTATTTACATTATTGCTTATATTGCATGTGTTCAGTGGTGTAACATTGTGTATTTGAGTAAACCTGTTCAGTGTACGTGTTTCTTCAAATGTTATAGTATCTTTGTGGTCCAGATCTTCTCCATAAACATTTTCAATATTTTTGGCCATTCACGTCTAGTCCTACTCCCTGCCCAAATGAAAAACTTTCCGACATTGACTCCTTATATTAACACCAATTATTAGTATAGATGCATGAATGGAAATTATTGACAAATCAGTGGCTAAAACACTGTATCCATGATTGAAAATTAAAATGATTGTTTACTAACTTATTATTATATTTGTTTTGTACAAGGACTATTGTGACTTGGCACATTAGTCGACTACGCGGAGCTCATGCAATAGACTATTCAACACTTTACTCTGGACTGCCTCTTATGTGGGAGGAATTAGTTGGACTTAAAAACCAATAGCCTCAGAATTGGACTAGCTCATTTGTTTCTCTCATATTGCTAGTCTCACCCCACCTCCCCATTCTCAAAGGCCCTAATTTTTCATATATATTCATGTTCCCTTAAATTGTGTACCATAGTTAACATTACCAAGCCATTTTTGTCATGCCAGAGCCTAGCCGGTCTTTTTCATTGAAAATGGCCGTGGTTTTTCTGCTTCCCAGCGGCGAAACAGCGCCCTCTCTAATGTGGCTACGGGTGGAAACCCGTAATTACACATCCCGAAGAACAGAAATTACAGGCTCTGGCATGACAAAAACAGCTCGGTATTGGAAACAACGCAATATTTAAGAAAACAAATAGCCCGGTTCGACGGACAACAACCTTGGGTTTAAGGCAAGTGGCTTACTGTTTTATTGTGATTGCTACATGTGTACAGTATGAAAAAGTAGGGCCTTTATGAATGGAGTCCGTAGTGAAATGTCGGGGGGGTTGTGTGAGACTAGCGATATGAGAGAAATGAAGGAGCTAGTTGAATTCTGAGGCAAAAAAAAGTGCTGTGTCCAAACTTAACGACTTTCTTCCCTTGTCCACAGCACAGTGATAGCAGTAGACTGCTGTTTTTACCTGGCAACGTGTTTTATGGTTGAGGTGGAGGTTTTTGTGAGGGAGCAAGGAATAAGGGAAAGAAGCCAAACTAAGCGGCGACGAGGCGTAAGTTTTTGGACGAAGCCGAATGGTATTTTTGGGGCAAAGGAATGTTCAGGGGTTCGTTGGGGGGAACCCGCGGGGCCTGGGCGGACGTGACCACTCAGTCTCTTTTTCACGATTGTTCATCTGTCATGTTCTTTTTTCTTTTCTTTTTTTTGTTTTGTCATACGGTTGATTTGATGCTTTAGGTTTGAATGTCTTTTATTGTCATGACTATGTCAGGAACTTAATTGTTTTTATTTAAAGGACAGGTTGGATGACAATTCCTGCTTCGCTGGCTTTTGCGCCACAGTAAAACCAGTATGTATTTATTAATGGTGATGCACATATGACTTTTGTTTGTTGACCATGAAACTTAAGCTTTTTTTTATGTATTGTATTTCATTTTTAGAGGGAGGTGTGGGTGATATTTGGTATGATATGATGCAGTCGATGATCCCTAGCATATACTCAAGAGGATGCTCTAAAAATATTGGACAGTTGAGTCATTTCATTTCTGAGCTTCAGCTGAGCTCAATTACAGTAAGTGTTGACGCATACAAACAGCTGTTGAATGTTATTGTCTAATCACTTTCCAACTTGTTTCAAACACAGCAACATTCTGCATTTTCAATGTAGCCTACATGTCTCAATTTGTTCATGCATACACTACTTTCTTTTTCAGTAGCCTACAGTATGCCAAGCTTAACTTAGGGTCTTAAGCGCTTTGATGATATAAATGTGATTATGTAAATGGACCAAATACTGTATTAACTATATACTGAACAATGCATAGTCAATGATTATTCTGCAATAATTCTTACATGTTGATGTCAATTGAAGTAGTAGTAGTACTAGCATTGAAATCATGGGTTTGTGTTATGTTTCTTTTTTTTCTTTTTTAAGTTGCCATAGCTTGTACTTTAATGGAATGATTGTCATATGAACAAGTTGAATTATGTTTGGGCAAACTTGCTTTTTAGAACAGTTCAACTGAAAGATAGAACAGTAATACCTACAGTAAGAGGGCATTCTTTTTCTGAAGTAGCCAGGATCAGAGTAGGCTAAAGAACATCAGGGTATTATTGTTTTTATACAATGGCTATCAACACATGCATATGTTCGAAAAGTTTTCTCCACTATGGTATACAAGAATAAAGCAGGAGAAAACAAGATAGATTTCTATGACTCTCCCTCATTACCACAAGAGTTAGCATAAAGCATGGCTATACAAGCTTTATAGGGATTATTAGCACAGAACACGTATTTGACAAATAGGATTTGTTGGCTGAAGCTGCCCATTGTATAATATGTATTTGATTATTAGGAATATTGAGTTTTTAGTGATGGCGGTGTGATTTCAATGACATCAATATTCATGTGTTACTCAGTGTTTAAAAAAAACGTATTTACATTTGTGTATATGCCTGAGTATACAGTACAACTCTGAAACAGACTGCAACTGATGCAATAATAGGGTACAATGTGCAATTATTTATTCAGTTATTTCCTTATTAGCATAGATTACAGGGGAATTGTGTGGCTTATTGAAAGTGATTTTTCAAATTTATCCACTTTCCATGCGGCAGCAACAACAGAACAAAAATATTAGACTTTTTTTTTTCTTCAGCTTTTGTTTGTGTGTGTGTTGCAGTTTGGAAAAAAGTGATAGAGCTTGGTAACTATTTTCAATTGGTTTATTTGCGATGTGCAGATCTATATTAGTTGTGAGTAATTAGGTTTTAATTTCAAAGTGTTGGTAAATATAAAAACAAATAAAGTTTCATTTTTGCTTTCTGTGATCTGTTTTTGTCTTGTGTCTCATTGGTGTCTGTCTACGGTTGTTACTTCTTAAAGCGAATGCTTGACTTCACACCATTTGCATATACATAGTCCAGTTGGACCACAGTCTGAGATAGGCTTATACCCCCCGGAACAAATTTGATACAGTTATTGAATACAGCTAATTATTGTATGACAAGCCATTATGGTAATTAGATGAGGGAATTTAAATGATGGTGAATCTCATCTCCCCATTATAGAAAGACAGCAATTCTGAGTCTCAAACCAAACTCATGTTTTTTTTTACTGTGAAAGTTAAGTTTTCATCTTCAGCAAAGGTTTTTCTTATTTCACCATGACCAAAACCATAACCCAAACAGTTGCCTAAACCGAACCGAACCTCAATCCAAACCTTAGCCAAAGTTATTTTACTGTACATGCCTAAACTTTAGCTGTTAGCTAACATTTTCAGGTGAAAATGGCATGTATATTGTGTTATTATAATCCTTTCCTGGTGAGATAGATAGATACGTAGATACTGTAGATAGATAGAAAGATAGAAAGAAAGAAAGATAGATACTGTAGATAGATAGAAAGATAGAAATAAAGAAATAAAGAAAGATAGATAGATGGATAGATAGATAGATAGATAGATAGATAGATAGATAGATAGATAGATACATAGATACCTCCAACAACAAAGGACAGCATCAGTAAAAGGGGTCATTTTGACGTTCTCATATAACTGCCTCTGCCTTTGAACCCACATATTGCTTTTCAGTGGTGGAATTCAAGCATCACTACACAGACAGTGATACAGACAAGTGATACAGCACCTCAGATTTACTCAATAATGCAACATCTCCTGTGCTATTACATCAACTAAAAGACACCTATGCAAAAACCTGTCTAGGATGTTAAACAGGGGTGGGAGAGAGTGGAGAAAACAGAAAAAGTGAGTGCTCAACTCACATGGCCCTATCTTGGTACAGGCAATATCCCCTATTTGTGATTGCGCACCTGTTTGCGTGCCTTAACGATAGCAGTCCGCCAGGCGCAAGTGTCCAGGTATACCGAGTTTTGCGAGTCCGAGTACAAAAGTTAACTTTCTTGTATTCATTCAATCAACCCTTATTCTTTTTCAGGGCCGCAGGGACTTTGTGCCTTTCCCAGCAGACACTATGCAGGCAGGAAAACAGCCAGCCAAGTTCCATTGAAAATTCTTTATCGTTGATCGTGTTGTTAGTCACAACACCCTGCAGCTTAAATCAATTCCTCCTTTTTCCTTTACAACTTCAGCAAGAAACCAGACTGCGATGTCTGGGTGTGAGTGAAGAATGTGCTCTCTTCAGTCAATGTACCTGCTTCAGTAAGGGTTAAGAATGAAGTATCAGCATATGCAGTGTCAGAGAACCTGCTTCCATGGCCGTAACTAGCTATGAGGACGGGGAGGTCCTCCCCTAATATTTCAGAGAAAAAAATAAAACAATCTGCATGGAAAAGCATGAAAAACACGGGATCGCTTTTATTTTGAAACGAAAGGCAGGTCAGGCAGGAAGTCATCTGACGCCGCGTCCGCGGTAACTTCATTCCGAGAGAGCAGCAGCATGGTGGTGAGTGATGACTGTCTGTCTGCCTGGCGAGATAATTGAAGGTGAGCGAGCTGCGAGACAGTGAGCGAGTGAACGACAGACAGTGAGTGACACTGACAGATTTTTTAGCAACAACCAAGAAAGTAAGTGTCTAGTCTGTCTCTTAAGTAATGTTACCTGTGTGACACGTTGGGATGCTACTGGCTAATCATGCATGATGCCAATTGTCAAGCTCCCGAAGTCAGGTATGCAGGTGGCTATATGCATGGTTTCAGTTTCATGACCCAAGTAACAAAAAGAGGTGGTGTAAAGTTAAAAACAACATAATATATTTTATTTTATTTTTCACTCGTTCCTATCAGGAATAAATAAATGTCCCTCTGTATGTTTTTTTTATTATCGATGATGACTTTGTGTGTTGTGTACGGCTTGGGTTGTGTACCTGTGTTTGTAGGTGTCATTTTGATATGAATTTGGCTAAAACAGTTTGTGTTTGTTAGTTACAATTATGTTGACAGGAGAGCTGAGCAGGTGGTGACATGAAAGAGAATATACTGAATAATGACATCACAACAGTATAATCCTAATGTTGATTTAAAATGATATATTACTCTAAATATGGCTAAAAAAGGGGGAAAAAACCCTCAAATTCGCCTCCCCTTGCTGGACCTCCCCTATTTCGGAACCCTGGTTACGGCCCTGCCTGCTTCAGTAAGGGTTAAGAATGAACTATCAGCATATTCAGTGTCAGAGAACCTGGTTCAGTAAGGGTTAAGAATGAACTATCAGCATATTCAGTGTCAGAGACGGAGTACTCGGTCCTGGACTCATTCTCGGGACTCGCACTTCCCAGCAAACATTTTCACGTATAACGACCGTCTTCTGTACTTCAAACCACTACGTCTAGTCAAGGTCTAATTATATATCTGGAATGTCCAGGTCATTGCTCTAAACCCTTCTGTTGATCTGGGCAGAGTTGTAGACCTGGAAAAGCGTCCTGAGTTGGCTCAGCTCCATATCATTAAGGGATCCTGGGGAGGAGCCTATAGTAAGGATGGGTTACCAGACAGGATCTTTGCCAGAATTCTGTCAAGATGATGAAGCTAGGGCGTTAAACAAATGACAGCCAAAATGGACAGAGTTGAACTTTGCAAATGGGCGGCCATTTAATCAGCACTCGCTGCATCCAGGTGCTCTTTGCATTAGCGGGATACAGCGAAACGTACGTTTAAAGGTCTTTTGTCATTGTGTATATGAGACAGGCTCTGTATTGAAATTCTCCATCAGGGCAGGACAATTGTGGGCTAATCAAGGTATTATGAAGAATGACAGAGTGGGACACACGGGGCAAGCAATCGGTTACAGAGACAAAGCATGAGGAGAATAAGGTAGTGATTTGTTCCCAAAATGGGGGTTTGGGGTTCCAGGAGGTCCTCCAGAAAAAATGAGGAATAGTTTAATTTCACTATTATTTTATTCATTTATAAGAAGTATACAATACAATACAAATATAAGTGAGAATGGGGCATCTGGGTAATGGGGTGTCTGGGTGTAGAGGTAAAAGCACTCACCTACCACCGCGGTTCAATTCCCGGCAGCGCTTCCGGCTTGGTTAGACCTTCCTATGGACACAATTGGCCACATCTGCAGCTGGAAAGCCGGTGGGGTATGAGTCCTGGCCACTGCACCAGTGCCTCCTCTGGTCGGTCAGGGCACCTGTTCGGGGGGATGGGAACTGGGGGGATAGTGTGATCCCCCCACACGCTACGTCCTGCCAGTGAAGCTCCTCGCTGTCAGGTGAAAAGAAGCATCTGGCGACTGCACATGTATCGGAGGAAGCATGTCTGTAACTCTCCCGACACCGGCAGAGGGGGTGGGTGGAGCAACGACCATCGACCGGGGCAGCAGGGGCAATTGACCAAGTACAATTGAGGAGAAAATGGGAGAAAAATCTGAATAAAAAAAATAAAATAAAAAGGAATGACTGTTCTGATCAAAGGGTTCACTATAACTGCTGTCACCTCTGCACCAACAGTGTAAACAGTTGTCTTGCTCTGGACTGAATCATATCTAACAAAATAAAACTCAGATGAAGCTAATTTTATCGGATATCATGGTTGACTTTATATTAGCCTGGTAAACCAGCCGGTTACGTGAACTCACATTTCATTTGGTTCTGCGAGACCTTCTGGCCCCATCCCCATGGTGGGATCTTAGCAGAAACTGCAAAGCGGACGAGCCAATCAGCGACCCGCCTCGTAGTTGACATCGTGACCAGCCAATCAGGAATGGCACTAGCAAAACAGTAATGGCCGCCTCCTTGCCTGTCCGCCTCGAGGATTAATGTCAGCATTCGTCGAGTTTAAACAGACATAATGTGCAGTTATTGCAGAAATTCTGCAAGAACTGTTTTGCAGAAATTCTGCAAGAACTGCACTGCAGCAGAAATAAACTCAATAACAACAATTAAACAAGTACACAACGTTTAATTGTTGTTATTGAGTCTATTACACGAGTATCGCTGCAACCGCGGAGTTTCTCGGCGGAAAATATGTTTTTGCCGTTCTCCCGAGTGGATTTGAGTTTGACTGGATCAAACGCTGATTGGCTGAAGGAGTTGTCTGTCAAGACAAGTACACCCGCCCAACTTCCGCCCACTGCAGACAGCGTGTGAAAGCTTGGGGCCAGACGGAAACGACGAATGAAATGAAATGTGAGTTCATGTGACCGTCTGGTTTACCACGAACACTACAACACATGCATGCGGCCACAACACACACTCATGCTGACGGTGGCCGGTGAAATATGTCCTCTGCATTTGACCCATCCAGGCTTGTCCTTTCCTCCAGGGGGCAGGCCAGGAGCAGTGGTCGCTTTTTCTTTCCAGCGCCCGGGGACCAACTTCAGATGTTGTCGTCACTGGTTGGATGACGATCTTCTGCATGTTTTTAGTGGGGGGCGTTATGTACGGAGGAACCCCCCGGGGAGAACATGCAAACTCCACACAGAAAGGCCCTTTCGACGAGCTAGCCCACCTGGGCAGTAGGCACTGAAGATATGGGGGGGGTCACAACTCCAGCGCCCACAGCGTCCCAGGCGAGAATCGAACTCAGGACCTTCTAGCTGTGAGGCGACAGCACTACCGACTGCGCCACCGCACCCCAAACAGATTCATGTAACACTACAAAACTTCTGACATATATCAGCCAGTTCACTGACGGACCAAACAGCAGGCTAATGCTGCAGCTCTTCTCATCTAAATATTGTGGTCACTTCTGGCTCCAAGAATGATGATTCAAGAACCAAGATAGTGACGGTCATAATGCAAAACTCGAGGCTTCAAATCTGGAGTCCAGAGGCCAATGGGTGGCTTCACGGTGGCTACATTCATTTTTATGCAGTCTATTATTTATACAATCCAGCGTAACATAGACTTGTTGTTTTTTGCCCTCCCCCAAACCCCCTTCCCCCGGGATCTTGCCAATATGCTGAGGTGAGAGAAGTTCCATCCACACAAGAATATTGACACACAATTGATGTGGGCATTTCATCCAGTAATGGGACAGCGCTGCATTAAACTCTGCAAAATCACTTTATTCCTTTTAGGGAACTGCAGCGTACATGTGGTGCTGAACAGAGAGTTATAGGCTACTTTATGTTTTGTTTGTTGTTGTTTTTATGCCTCCGCCAGCGATAGCCAGGCAGGAGGCATTATGGTTTCGGGTTGTCCATCCGTCCATCCGATCTCACACGATCTCAGAACACCTTGACGGATTTAATCAAATTTGCCTCAAACGTCGACTTGGACTGAAGGATGAACTGATTAGATTTTGGTGGTCAAAGGTCAAGGTCACTGTGTCCTCTCGAACGCCATTCTAAGCTCGTTAACGCGATATCTCAGGAACGCCTTAACGAAAGTTCTTCTAATTTGCCTCAAACGTCCACTTGGACTCAAGGATGAACTGATTAGATTTTGGTGGTCAAAGGTCAAAGTTCAAGGTTACTGTGACCTCACGCCCGCTCATTCCATGCTCATTAACACAATATCTCAGGAAAGCCTCAACAGAATTTAATCAAATTTGGCTCAAACGTCCACTTGGACTCAAGGATGAACTGATTACATTTTGGTGGTCAAAGGTCAAACGTCAAGGTCACTGTAACCTCACAAACGCCATTTTCAAGCTCGGTAATGCCATATCTCAGTAACGCCTTGACGGAATTTCTTCACATTTGGCTCAAACGTCAAAGTCTGGACAGACATGGATGTCGACTGCTCACTTGTTGGTGGAGGCATATCAAGGGTGCAGTCGTTCTAGTTTTAATTTATCTCCTGTGGTATTTATTGCTATATCACTACGCCTATAATCATTTTACATTGATTTATAGTTTGTCTATGGTGCTACTTAGTGAGTGTAATATAGATATAAGGTATTATTATTATTATTAATAATAATATTAACATTATTCTGATTTTATAATGACTATCATTAGTACTGTAATAGTAGTAGTAGTAGTAGTATATTTTGCAAAGGCTATTGCATTGCTGATCATAAAAGCAGTATGACTCGCATCACCGACTGAAGGTCTGTTCACTTTTCAATTGTCCATCCTATTATACTGTATGTAGCAGTGTGTTTTCCCCCGGTATTACACGCCTGCAGTGGCTTTTTACCTTTTTACGCAAGGCTGGTGAAGTAATGGAATATGGGACTTGGGACCACAGCTGCGCATCTTCACTGCTGCGCCTCTGCGCACGTACAGCCAGATACACCGACAGCAGATACAGAACTGCTTCTGCTACTGCTGCTGCAAACCAATAAGGGGATTTTTGACTGTGCTCTTCGCAGATGGCGTGAATGTGTGCTCATTGAAACAATGGAAAAGTAATTTGGTTTCTTTTTCTCTCCTCCATTTGTGGAAAAAGCTCTCCCGTGAATTTGGATCTAAACCAGTCAGTGCCAGGTAGGTGATGGGTAAGCTAAAATACATTCCTTTAGCCCACCTAAACTCACTTCGATTTAATTTGCTAAACAGCGATCACCCAACAGTCTTTTTTATCTTAATGGGGTAATCATAGGAAGTATGAATGTTACCATGTAAATGAGTGTTTCAAGGAAAAAGCATAAAAAGTGTCAATAAGTCCGCACTTATTGACAAAAGCTAATTGATTTTTGTTTCCGTTAGTGGTTGTTTGCCTTAAGATTATCACAGATTATATATATATATATATAAATATATATATATATATATATATATACATCTCTCTCTCTTTCACACACACACACACACACACACACACACACACACACACACACACACACACACACACACACACACACACACACACACACACTATTATAGGCTACTTCAATATTGGGGGGATGTATCCTTTATCTCACCCTCTTGCATCTTTGCTTTCGTCATGACACTATACAAGAAGGAACATAAATTCATTACATGGAATAACAATTGCTACAATTTCACGTCACTCCATCCGTGGCTGTACCCCATTTAGCCACAACCCAGGGATGCCTGCCCCCGCCGTTGCCACACGCCGCACGTGGTCCAGGGCCGAATTTGCCCTTATTATTATTATGACAATTCACTGGAAAGTTGATCTCTTGCATATTAATCAGTGACTCCCCTTGTTTAATAGCTTTTAATTTGTAAACAACATGTTCACAAATGGCGTGCCATTATTATGATAATCTCGAACTTAATTGACCCAGGATTATTCTGAATAAGGCAAATTAATAGGCATTATAAAATTACATGACCAACCATAGAGACAGTCCGCATGTCTGGGAACGCCCATACAGGCTCTAGGAACGCCCACAATAGACGCTGGGTTAGCTGGCTCAGCCTGGCTGGGGGCGTGGTCAGGGTGGGGTAAAAACCCCCATTCTATCCATTCAGCAAAGTTAGAATTTAGCTGATAGCCCAGCCCAGGCAGACACGATCGGGGATTTAACCACCGCAGTAAACGCACATCTGAGCAGACGTCTTGTGTTCTGCTCTAGAACCCCCAAATCTGTAGTTTAGAGCCGCAGCACCGTCTTTTGGTGAGTCAGCCCATGAGATATATCGGCGGTTTTACCCCACTTGCGCGCCAGCCGTTTAACATTTTGTGGGCGTTCCCAGACATGCGAACTGTCTCTATAGAATAAAAGAATAATTAGAAATATCAGAATAATTCATAAAAGCATGTGGAGCCTCATGAAAGCAGAGTACAGTGGTATTGCATATCACCTTCCTTTCACCTGCAGTATGAACATAGTCACTCTTTTAACAAGTGCATGGCTTTAGTTAGAAAATAACTTCATCAATATTCCAGTGAGTTGCATGTTCATGTCAGGTACCAGAAGGTATCACAATTTTAAGGAGTGAAGGACCCAGACAAATTTAAAAGAAACCAACTCGTAAATATTAAAGGAGAATTAAGATTTTTTACAAACTGGACCTTATTTCCAGGTGGATTTATGTTTTACAACTCACCCTGAACAGAAATCTCTGAAAACAATTCAGTATAAAGCTAGAACACATTGCACAATGGACTGGAGCCGTAGGGGCACCGGCTAAGCGTGTATTTTACGTCTTGTAAATAGCTTATTTTCTGCCATGCACCGGCTCATATCCTTATTATATGATACTGGCATAAATGTGAGTCACTCTATTTACCTCTCTCAGCCTGCTGTCTGGTATTTTCCACATCTGGGGTCTGTGTAACCAAGTCCCATGCTAGTCTCACATCATGTTGAGAGCTCAGCTGCAGTGGATCAAGCCGCCATGTTTGGCGTGGAGTAAACACCGTGGATATTTATCTGATTTTGAGAATATGGACGATGCATTTGAATTTGATGGCCGCCTGTATTTATTTGAGCCAGACTAACGTCATATGGATTACAAACTGAGTAGCGGGGGGAACGGGAGCTTCTATCTCTACCAATGTGACAGACAGCAGACAGAGACAGAGTGAACATGCTGTCTGCAGCAAGGTAAATACAGCATTCATTTTCTCATTGTCTCTATGTTATAATAAGGATATGAGCTGGTGCGTCGCAGAAGATAGGCTATTTATTTGCAGGATGCAAATACACGCTTAAGTGCCCCTAAGCCCTAAGGTCTCTGTTCCAGGCCACTGCACGGCACGTTCTAGCTTTATACTGGATCGTTTTCCGAAATTTCTGTTCATGGTGAGTTGTAAAACATAAATCCAGCTGGAAATAAGGTCCAGGTTGTTAGAGTGAATTAACTTGAACTTTGTGGAAAGCGTTGACAGCTATCTATCTTTCTCACACACAGATGTCTTGCCATCATGGCAGAAGATATACCCCCCTCCCTGGATACACAGTTATGACTTGTTCTGTCAAAAACAAAATTTGCGAGGCAGCTGGATTTGTGCGAGATCATGAGATCACAATTACATGAAACCCATCTGGCAGTGTTGGAGTATCAAAAACGGCCTTTCCTTCTTCAATGGATTATTTCAGCTATATTCTACTTTAACATTCCTCAGTATGCAAGCCTTTAGCCACTTAGTCCATTTCTCTTGGATGAGTGCATGGCTGTCCATAACTGTCAAGGTACATGAAGAATTGCGGGACTAATAAAGTTTTTTTGAATAAAGTTTTTTTTTTATTATTGAAATTGAATGATAATGTGTAAGTCTGCAGCTGAACAAAGAAAAGTGTCCTGAAAATGAAACTTTAGCCATCAATGCCCAGACTAATGGGGGCCTCTCAAAGGCCATCCATAAAACGTCCTTCCCGTGGTTCTCTTTACTTTGTGGGAACATTGTGGCTTCTGTCAATGATGATGATTGCAGCGTCCACTTGCCCCAAGAGCTGCCACTGTATGGATCGGAATGGCATGGTGGTGCAGTGCACTTCACGCAACTTGGAGAATGTCCCACCAAATTTGCCCAAGGACACGGTTATACTCCTCCTCTCATCTAACCAGATCAGACACATTCCCAAGAAGGCCTTCAAAGGCCTCCATCGCCTCAGGGAGCTGGACCTATCTCATAACTCCATCGAGAGTGTGGATGCCCATGCCTTTGAAGGAATGTTGGAGGGGCTGCGGACCGTGGACCTTTCTAACAACCACCTCAGTACCCTGCCCAAGGACACCTTTTCCAAGGTCCACGCCCGCATCCGCCTGTCCAACAACCCCTGGCACTGCGAGTGCTCTTTGCAGGAGATGCTGAGGGAGCTGAGACTGGACCCTGAGACGGTGAACGAGGTGAACTGCTATACGTCGGTGCAGGAGGAGTACGTGGGCCAACCGGTGATCCAGGTCCTGGACTCCGGGATCAACTTTTGCAATTTCCACCAGAGGACCACAGATGTGGCCATGTTTGTGGCCATGTTCAGCTGGTTCTCAATGGTGATAGTGTACATTATTTACTACATCAGGCACAACCAGGAGGATGCCAGGAGGCATATGGAGTACCTCAAGTCTCTGCCCAGCACCTTTCACATCAGCATGGACTATGACACAGCCAGCAGTGTGTTCTAGACTGTATAGAGTTTGTGTGTATGTTTAATGGTGCAATGTGTACGATTTTGCTAGAATTGACTTTTAAAACATTCAAAAATGAACTAAGATTATCATACGATCTTGAGAAACAATCATTTTGACATTATGTCAAACACGTCTATGTTGCAGTCAGAGATACCTACTGAAATTAGCACCAATAGAGTACCGCAGGGATGACGTATTTTTGTAGTCGCAACACAGAAGTCCTGGACTTCCAGGTGAAAGTGGTCCTCATGTGTGAAGATTATCCTGCTGAACACAGGTTCGCGTTTGAATAAGCTTGCGTTAACCACAGACCTTATTTTAAGCATCTCGCCAAAAACCCATTGAAAAGTCCCATAAGTAGAAAAAGTGAAGAACCCGGAAGTGTTAGCATCCATGTTTTCCGGACTCAGTTCCTGCAGTACTCATACTCACACTCTCCTGTAATATCGCTCCTACCTCAAGAGGAGGTAGTGAGTCACTACCGCACTGTACTGTAGCTTTGAGTCTGCCTCAGTGCAGGAAGAAGACGTAGAGCAAGGTAGAGCTGGAGAGAGATTCCCAAGACATTTTTGGGCGAATAAACTACCAAATGGACCCTACTTGACTTAGAAAGCTTGAATAATCCACTAACTAACAAGCTAGGTTAGACCACCCAAATCAGGGTTTTTACTTTACTATAGGTCCTAGAATATAGCACTAATGGTGCTAGCCTTCCGGACAAAAAATAAATGAACAAGGCTAGGTTGAAACCTAGCATATGGCCGGCGTGGGAAAGCGTTGATGAGCCTGTTGTCAGCCAACGGGGCTGGTCGGTTAGAAATTGTACCAGCCATGCACATTTGTTTACCAGGCAGGCATATTTTGTTACCCCACGTTTGTGTGTCTGTCTAACAACTAATTAATGGCCAATGGGGGGCGGAGTTTACTATGAGGACAAAATGTGAAAATGGAAAAGACTGAAACCCAATTGCTCTAAAAATGGCCTACTTCCACCAATACAATGTGATGACAAAAAATTATCCAATAGTAACTCCAAATAGGTTGAAGGCAAGAGTGGATAAGCATCATGCCATCAGGTGAGCACAGAATCCCTCTCCCTTATAAGGCAATTATCCAGCAATACACTCCACACATCCACACAACAGCATCAATACAACACAGTTCAGAAACAAGTGCCACCCACGTAGTCCAAAGAAAACACCATCAATTGTCAAATTCAGACACTTTTCAGTGAAAGGCGAACGGGCACTGCAAAACAAGCATTGACGAGCAGGCGAATGGCAGACGAGTCCACCGCATTAGGCCGAATTCAGACCCCGTCCCCTCGGAGATTCCAGGCCGCCAGGCTCACACAAACGCAGCTGGCTTATCTCCTCGAAATGGAGAAAATGGCTGCCTATTGCATGTAACTTGGCAGAATTTCTAGCCCATAACTTGGGCAATTGTATGTAACATACAAAATAAATACGGTAATGTCTAAGAATGCAAAGAAATGCAACTGGCTCATTAAAATCGCATTCCAGGACGTTAGTTAACGTAGTTAAGGGCTGCCTGTGGCTCTCACTCGCATAGCACCACAACACGCTGAATCCCACTCGATTTGGGGGCGGAACACGGCAGGATTGGCCAAAGCCAAAACGGCTTGTAAATCCGTGACAGAATCCATGACAGAATGAGAGGACAATGCCAAATAATGAGGCCGTCTCACGCCGGCCTAAAAATCTGGTCTGCCTTTTTGGGGGTCCAAATATAGCTGAATCGCTTGGTTTCACCAAGTAACTCTTTATAAGGATTTTTCAAAATGTCTATGGAAAAATGAATGGGGAATGAAATCCTTAACTGTAGGTCCCATTCCATGCCAAACCAGGAAGAGGGTGTGACTTTGGCACTCTATATGGATACATATATACACTCTATGGAGGGTGGCAGGAGGTGAAATGCTGCCCCCTTTTGGTTTGGATCATATGGCCAAATATTACACATTGTACCTTTTAGTGTCTGTATGTGTAAAGATGTAAAGATGAACATGTACCAATGGATATAGATTAAAGTGTATCATGAATATAGATGAGTGTACCAATGAATACAGCAGACATGGAACACTGATACAGTAAGTGACAGCTTTGTAGTCAGTGATACACCTCTGTGCTCCATAATCCACTGTACAAGGCACACAGATATTTGGAATAGGCACAATAATTTAAAACATCACCATCAAGTACATAAAAAGTGCATAAAAGTGGTACAGTAGCAAACAACAAACAGCCTCTTTTGAGCTACAAGAAAACTAGGTGGTAGATCATCATTTTTCATTGTGTAATGTATCTTAAGGGGGGAAAAAAGCCCAAGAAGTTTTGCATATCATCGTGCGGTTTAGGAGTGAAGGCAAATTAATGCGGTGTGTCGGGTGTTCATGGTGTTCACGGCAACTCCGCAGAGTTACATTTTTTGAGAGGAGCGCGGAGCTCCGTGAAGACCCTCCACAGACCCCCTGGATTGCTGCACAGACCATTGCACAAACAATTTTACAATAGGCCTTTTTCACAGCAGCCATTTTGTGTCTAAAAAGCAGGAAGAAGAGGTGTACCAAAACATTAATTAGGGTTTCCAATTTCCAGTCTATTTAGGTGTTCCAGTGATGGGGCCCTAATTAGAGAGTTGGTTGCACATGTGTTTAGCCTGCCTTTTAGACACAAAATGGCAGCTATGAAAAAGGCCCATAGAGTTAGTGTTAGGGTGATGCAAATGCCATGCAGGAGTGGAAGAGGCAGTGAGCAATGTGATGTCTGTAACATTGGTGCATCTCATAACCTGCGGGCACAATAGGGGGGCATCGGATTAGCGGCCTATCGGCATTGCGGGTTGTCGGCATATAGACCCGGCACCTCCTGGAGGAACCTTTAACAGCTGAATTTAGACAATAGGATACTGGAGGAACCTTTAATAACTCAAAACTGGTTCCTGGAGGAACCTTATTAAAAAGGGTTCTTGGGAGGAACCTCTTGGAGGGTTTTTCTCTCAATCATTCTGGAAAGATGGCTGCCGACTTGGTGGGCAGTCCCCACTTACACAAGTTAAGTGTCTCAGTGAAAGAAAGAAAAAATAACATGTTTTGGCAATATTTTGAATATTAATACTTGTGAATCATATGTATGCCAAATTTACCCAAACACCATAAATATTCGTCAAAGGTCTGACGTCATGTTTTACCAGATGTTAACTTAACCTTCACAACTTCAAAGTCTGTAACACTTGTTAAGTCTTGATCCAGTCCTATCATATTTGTTATCATTTTGTCTAGGGGTGGACTGGATTAGACTCAGCACGCTGAAATACGGACCATTATATAGGCTGGAATTGTCAAAGAGAGAATAGTGCACTCACCAAGCTAGCTGGCTGCTTCCGGCTTGGGGACCTCTTCTCCCGGCCAGCTCTGCTTTGCTGGTTTGCAGGAGGCATCCACGATTGCCTGTTGCCATCAGGTGGTTCCAAAAGTGGATCAAAACAATAATATCTAAAACAGTGCTCCTATAATAAACCCTAACCTTGGCTGGAAACAAGCGGTCTTCCCCCGCTACGATCTTCTTCTGTGTGAAACAACTGAGCCTCTCATCTGGCATGAGGCTTTTCAATGGGCTTTCAGAGCTCTCCTGCACGCCCTGACGGCGGCCATCTTATAGACCAGTCTGGCACCCCCAAAATAGACACAAGGGCCCCACCCACAATTGTACACTAAGGGCCCTATCTTCGCAACGGCGGTAATTTTGCGTTAGCGCCAGTTTTGCGCTGGAATAGCGCCACGCAAAACCCTAATTGTGGGTGTGTCGGCCCGCTGCCCTTTGCGTCATCTCGGCGCAAACCTCCATAGGCGTGTTTATGCCCACACAAGTGTGAGATCACTCCCCTTAAAAGCCACAGCGTCACCGCCATCACGTCTGTGACAGCTGCTTCTTTCTTGCTGAGTGCAAGCAGAGAAACAGAGTGAGAGAGAGAGATAAAAGAGAGAGGGGGAGAGAGAGAGAGAGGGTGGGGGAGAGAACGAGAGAGGGAAGAGAGGGAGAGAATTGGAGGATGAACCAGTTCGGATTCGTAACGAAAATTGATGCTGATGGAACAATCAATTTGAAACACAAAGGGCCGCCGCGCAATTACGCAGTGAATAGCCCCATGTCCCAAAGCGTGGCTTACTGTAATTAGATGTTTCGTTCATATAGGCTATAACATACACATCTAAAAATATTTGTTTCTTTAATAGGATAGGAATGTGTGAGATTTTAATTCTAGCCTATTTCAATAGCCTATGTCAGAACTGTCCACTCTGGTTAAGCCATTGACTGCCATGCGCGCTGTGGAGAAGCTGGTCTTGCATGCGTGCAATTGCAGGGAAAGAGGTTACTGTACTGGCCGGACAGGTGTTGTGCCAAAAAGTGATTTGCGTTTTGAATTGGATTAGGGGAATGAGGGTCTGGCGGGGCGGGAGTCTGTGTGTAGCCTGGGGAGGGGTGCTTAAGCGTGGGGTGCGCAGGTTCGGCTAGTGGGCCGGGTGCTGGAGGGGGGTCGTCCCCGGAGAAGGTGGGAGCTGGGCTGGGTAGGCAGGCTGGGTGGTGGGGGTGGGTCAGTGCCCTGGGTGTTTTGGGCCGGCCATGGGGCTCACAGGGTGGGGAGAGGCAGCGCTGTGTGCGGTCCCACGGAGCGAAATCAGTTTCTGGCAGCAAATCACTTTTTGGCACAACACCGTCACAAATTTCTCAAAAGCAATCTACTGTTACCTCACACCACAGACCTGTATGGTCGGGAATTATGTAGCCTAATAAAACCATGACAAACAAATTCTCATTTTTAAATCAAGGTGTGTTTTTTCTGCAATGTAGGCTATAGTTGAAAATCAATGTGGCATTCTGAGGAGAGAAGAGGGGAGGAGCGAGGTGTGCAGGAGCGAGGTGTTGGGAGAGTGACATCCATGCCGTGCGTAATGTATCCAAGTGAGGATTTCCTGCACTGCGCGGAGAATACTGTTTGCGCTCAGGCGTACCCCTGGCGTAGTGGTTTTTTTTGCGCCAAGACCTGCTATTTGGTGGCGTTAAAATTGAGAGCACCCAAGGCCACCCAAACACATTTGCGCTGGAATGCCTATTTTGGCACGGGCAACGCCCAAACCTCTGTTTCCGCTCGGAACATAGCGACGGTATCTTCGCCAGAGCGCAAAATTACACTTGCGGGAGGCAGATGATAGGCTAGAGGCCCACGGACACGCCTGGGCCACGCCTACACCTGTGTCTGCGCTTAGATCCCAGCGCAAAACTGGATGGTGGAGGCAGACGATAGCTTAAGACGCAGGAAAGATAGCAATAAGAGGCGCGCAAACGGCAGCGCAAACGATAGCGCCGTACGAAGATAGGGTCCTAAATCTCTTATCATAGACAAAACCAGCCATTATCAATAAGAATGAATATTATGATATCTATACGTGAAGTGCGAAAGGTGAACCGTCACATGCCCCCTCCCTTATAAAAGAGAAAACACAACAAAAACCTTTGCTGTATAATATTAACATTTAACATAATTTACATATACACATAAAAAATAAATTAACGAGTTTACTCCTTAATTTTTGTTTTGCTTTTTACTCTGCTGCTTTTCTCCACTCATAATATTCATCAAAACTACACAACAGTGTTACATTATTAGATTTATCATACATCATAGTAGAAATCCTTTGAGGAATTTCCTAGGTTTCAAAATAACCCACAAATTCTCCTTTACAGTGAGAATCACTTTAACCAGAACTTTTATTTTTGTTTAGACTAGTTCCAATTTACTCATTTCCTCCATAAATATTTCGACATGTTATCTCATCCTGCAGACCAACAATCGGCAATGATTGCATTCTTATGCACACTGGGCTTGGCCTCATTTGGTATCAGGCAATCATTTTCATTCATTCCTTCCAAGACATTTCTCCCTAAAACTGGGTCAGGATCAATGACATGAACGTCCTCCTGTGCCACTGTCAAATACCCTGGGTGCTCATCTAGCTCAGTGTCTGCGAGCTCAAGCAGATGGTCATCAGGCCTGACACTCACAATTTGTCAGTTCTCCCATCGGGAGGTTTCAAAGAGTAATCCAGTCTCACTTTGGTAAAACTTGGATCCCCTGGATCAAACACGAACGAGGCGCTCTCTACAGACGCAACCCTTTTCATGCCGTCCTCTGCCACACTTAGATTTAACTCTGCATGGTCTGTGTGGTGATGACAAGATATTTCACTTGACCTCACTTTCTCCTCACTCCTGAGGTGATGGTTTCCTTCATGACAGCTTCACTACACCACATTGACTTCAACTCTGGCGAAACATCACATGACTTCATCTGACACTCATCTGTTTCGACCTCAACCTCAACCACAGGCACGATAACAGATGAGAGTTTCTCATCACTAAGGTGCTGTACTTCCGAAGGTGCTGTACTTCCGAGCTCGAACACAGACTGACGTCTGACCTTTAAGTCTTGCATGCTCTGCATCTCTGTCTCCACTTCCTGCGAATCAACAGAACTACTGGTGATGTTTTTTTTTTCTTTCTGTTCTTTCCTGTGTCTGCGATATTATTATCGTTCTATAAAAATTGAAAATAAAATATTTACATATCTAACAATCAGCTCGTGTGATTTGGCTTCACTGAATTCATAAACATGAGAAGCAGGCAAAAACTGTGTAGTGTCCAACCAGATGAGGTGTTTATAAAAAAAAAAAGTAAAGCCAACCTATGCAAACAGCACAAATAGGTCAGGCCTTTTCCCTTTGCTAAACAGTGAGCTCCTCTGCAGTCTGGTGGTCCAGGAGCATGTAGCGGTCGTGCTCCTGGACAGAGTTAATGGACGGACCTTGGCTGGCCGTGCGACCAGAGAGAGCCGGCGGGGTGGCGCCTTGGCCCAGGTGCTCTCGGGCTCGGTGCAGGGGCGTCGGGCTGCGCCGCCGGCCGTCCAGCCCCAGGTGGATGCTGATCTGGGAGGAGCGCAGGCTCCTCAGCTGGCCCCGTGCCCGCAACTCATACAGCTCCGGTGACGTCTTCTTGTACCTAGATGGGACGGTCAGCTTTTATATTTCCATCTGTGTTTAAAGGATCACTTGGCCACTTTTCAACCAGCTTTGTATCATAAAATTGTCAGTACTATTATGGAAAAGAACAATGTTGACTGACTTGGTGTGAATTGACAAAAGGTTTGAACATGGCATGGGTCAAGTAACCCTGGTCAAACCCTGGTCGCTGGTATGAAAGGGGTATAACAGGGTATATGCAGGAATGCTGAAGTTAAATCCAATACGTTTTAAGAGTTTTCAATATATTTTAAGACCTCAACATGACACCTTTGTCACATCAGCAACACACCTTTAACTTACATTTACATTGATTTTGAGATTGCAAAACTAAACAGTCTTAGTTTGCGATATGGACCACTGTAAGCTTATTAATACAACATAATTCTGATAGGCCGGGAGGGAACAAAGCTCAAAAGAATAAATTGAGGCTCCCTTCTCACAATAGCAGAACGAACAGGTAGAGCGAGGGCAGATTGTCCACGACTTAATCGATGAATTAGTCATTAATTGATCGTGGAGGGCATCATTCTCTCGAATGGATACAAAAATAAAAAGTGCTAAAATGGGTAGCCAATACTGTATGTGGGCGGCCCACCCACATACAGTAAACACTGAAGTGACTAACCCAATGGCAATGTGTATTAAAAGTAAGAACAGTAAATAACACACAATAAAAAACACTGAATAAAGGAGGAGCAAAACAGGGGCAAAATAAATAAATTGACGCAGCCTTTTAGCACAGAAACAAAAGCAGACAAATAGGCTATTCACATTTTAAAAAATAGCTACTAAATTGGTGTCTAAGTTTTTTCGTAAATCATTTTAAGGGTCTTCATTTTCACTAAATTGATTTAGTATCTTTTAATACTTTCTAAGATGTCTCCCATAGCCCTGTATGAGGTTGATATGGACTCACATTCTCAGCAGTAAGGAAGAAAGCACCACTGAGACGGAGGAGGCAGCCATCGCCGCTGAAGCCATCCACGGCTGCAGCACCAGGCCGACGGGCATAAACACACCTAGGATGACCAGGGAACATAAACACACCTATAGGATGACCTAGCCTGGGTGAACCCAGCCTTCAACGTGACATCACATACTATGTCTACATGACTGATAGTACTGTACATGGAGGTCACGTGGAGGCTGGGTTTACCCAGGCTACAGATGACCAGGGAACAGGACTGTGCTTTCAGAACACTCACTGCAAACATTCTGCAGACTCAAGAACAAACTGTCCATCCTTTATTCCAGAGGTGACCAAATAAATAAATGTTGGTGTGAAATTACATTACATTCATAATTATTATATTTTATAGACCATTTACATTCTGAATCTAAAAGAAACTTTCAAAATAATAAAACACAATATCTAAATCCTAAATAAAAAATAAAACCAGAGTCAATAAATAAAGGCTGAATAATGCAATGACTGCAAATTTGCTTTTTCACTGTGATCTACAGGGTGCCAATATAAACATATTTCCATTCAACATGCTTGTGGTTTCAAATCACTTTATCTGTTCCACATGTCTGTTTGATTTTTAGAATAGTTTGCTGGAACAGTCCAGCACACTAAAATGTCCTTTCAAAAGTTTTGTCATCTGGATGTGCACCAACGGACATTTCAGCCAAAAGGCCTTCTTCAGCATTGTGCTGTGCAAGGTGGAAATGTTGTCTACTGTATATACATTCACACCGGAAGTACATTCAATTATTCAATAAAGACTTTTACAAAAAGCACAATGAATGACCACCGGTAGGTCCAACAGCTTCAATACCCCGGAACATGAGGGAGCACACATCATGGCACACTGAGTTAGAATTCGGAGCTTATTGACAGATCGTCTGTGGTGCCAACGACCCTCCGGGTTATGGGATAGGTGAAGGTGAATAGCTTGTCCATTGTCCAACAAGTTTTCTCAATTAATTTCCATCTTTGCGATGTGATAAAAGTTTCTCAGTGAGTTATAGTTGATTGCCTCACTGAATTATCTGCTAATACCCAATTTTAGCAGCAGAATTTGATGTCCTGGCGTCGCAAGGCTGTGCGTAATGACATATCCAAAAGGAATTTTACTCTGCACTGCGCAGCACGGAGATTATGGTGCGCTGAAGCGCAGCGGGGTCTTTAGCACTTAAGAGGTGCTTTTAAAAGCTCTTAGCGCAAAGTAATTGCGCGCTGCTGACCGATAGGATAATGCCATCTAACCCCACATTTTTGTGCTGAAACGCCTGGTTTGGCATGTGGCACGCCTATGTCCAGTACAATTATAACAGGCATGCGCTTCTGCACGGCCCCAATTTGCATTGCGCGCGGCATTAAACGAGCGCAAATGCTAAATTACCGCTTTTGCAAAAGAAAAACTTGGGTTTTTGATATAGGAATTTTTTATATAGAGATGTTCTTGGTGCAGTGTGAGATAATGAAGTATTTTTGACTGTGGGCTATCATTTTTTTATGCTTTTCTTTGTCATATTGTACCTTTGATGTAATTTTCTATGATAAGGGAATTATTTGTAAACACAATACTTTCTTTTTGTAACAGTGTTTTATGCCCTTTTCTCCTACCAGTGGTCATTCATTGTGCTTTTTGTAAAATACTTTATTGAATAATTGAATGTACGTCCGGTATGAATGTATATAGATGACATTTCCGCCTTACGCCTTTTTTTTTTTTTTTTTACTTTTGAAAGGACATTTTAGTGTGCTGGGATGTTCTCTTTTATAATCAGTCTATTTTGGCCCTGCACCTTGTTTTCTCGCTGGATTGAGTGTGCTCGCTATTGGGGAGAATAGATATTATAGAATAAACTATAACTTCCAGATGAGTGTTGCTTACCTGCCTAAGTAGCTGGTAGAACAGACAAACTTACCAGCCAGAACCAAATTTGACCAGCATTTGGGTTGTGGCCTGATCACTGAAATGAAGTTCTGCTATCTTGGTAATAGATTAGAGTATATTGTTCTTCCTTTTCAAAGAACTGAGGAATATTGACACACAGACATAGCCCCCTATCGTTGCATCGGCCTAGTTTCTACGCCGAGCGCCTGGCGCAGTGGGCGTGGACCAGCGCACTTGATATCTTGGTCTTGGCGCTAGACGCAGCTTCAACCATTACAACCACGCCTTTTAAGCGTAAAATTATGCACCTTCAGTTCATTGGATAAGTGCAATAAACGAAAAGCCAAGCGCTCTGCCCCCCCCCCTCCCTTCATCCAGTCTTGTCTGTCTCCATTATATGCTATTATTCCATATTATTATGCTTCTCAAACCAATCTAACTGCAGTTTAAATACTGCAAGCATGTAAATACGCTACACTATAGCAAGATCAAAGTGGAAATAATGTTCTAAATGCATCAGCTAGAAAAATATAGCCTATTAGATTGGTGAAAGTTTGTCCAGAAAGATATCATTTTCTCTCGCCTGCTGCA
Organism: Poromitra crassiceps; assembly: GCF_964638095.1. Taxonomy (NCBI): domain Eukaryota; kingdom Metazoa; phylum Chordata; class Actinopteri; order Beryciformes; family Melamphaidae; genus Poromitra; species Poromitra crassiceps. Next base: position 72,410,354 of record NC_139625.1, read on the forward strand.
GGAAGGATGATGCACATAAATATAGCCTACATTATGTAAAGTCATTGCATAAATGTGTTTTTATTGTAAAACTAAATGTGGAGTAGGGCCAAGTTATTGGAGCGGACATCACAGTATAGCAGATGACAGTAGAAGCTTCCGAAGCGCGTTCCGCTGTCACTTATCTAAATCACGTTAAATCGACAAGGGATATTTATAGCCCCAGTAGGACATATATGTTTCACATAGGGTGGTGTTTTCATTTCGATGTTTTATTTGGTCCAATATTGAAATGTTCTACAATTGGAGGTTGTCTTACCATTACACATTATTTAGATCCTCCCTTAATATAGGTTTTCGGCTCATTTGGTTTCTATTTAGTAGCGAAATGGAGAAGCACAATGCATGTTGGGACATTCACATTGCAGTGAACTTACAGCTTATTTTTTCTATGGGACTCTGAGCGAGGGAGTCAGAGACAGTCGGTATTGTGCCTGGCAGACTGAGGAGAGAGGGAGAGAGTGACACAGAGAAGGGTGACAGAGGAGAGAGCCAGAGGGGAGGGAGAGAGCCAGAGGGGAGCGCTCCGCGCAACTGGCGCACTCTGAATAGGCCTGGTTTTCAAAAGCGCAAAGCGCTAAATGTACGCCAGGTCGGAAGATAGCAGTACGCCGGTATTTAGCGCCGACACGCCCACTCTGGCCCATTCTGGGACTGCGCCACGCCCATTCGGCCTAAAGCGCATTTGGCAGCGTAAAGCCATATTGATCGTCCCAAAAAAAACTATCGTCCCAAAACAGGCGCAAGGCACGTTTTTTTGCGTTTAAGGCCCGTATTAGTGCCGAAGGCCTGTGGGAGAATAGGGCCCCGTATTTCTACAAGGGAAGGTTGAGTTATAAATCAGCAAACTGTGCTTACCTGCAGCGATGGGTATTCCCACGAGATTGTAGATGAGAGCGAAGACAAAGTTGATTCTTATCCTCCGCACGGTCTTCTTTGATAGCTCAATACTCGCCACCACATCCAGCAGGTCGTTCTACAGTAAGACAGTGTGAAACACTTTAAAATAAGTATTATACAGTAGGCCGGTGTGCTCATTTAAACACATCTAATTTGAGACAACATGTCTAATTTGAGACAACACGTGTTATTTTTCATGTGAATATGCTATCATGTCAAAACCTTGTAACTCCAACTTTGGTGATCTTCATGTTTTATGTTGAGTTGAAGGCAACAAACTATTCAACCCTCAGGCTGGCAGACTGATGAAACCCTTTCAAACCCCATTAAATAAACTCAAAAACGCATGGTGGTCATACTAAAAACAAGGCTGTTTGTCCTACACATAGTTCCTGAAATGTTAACATTTTGGAGATACTGTACATAGTTTTCACTAATAGTCTGACTCAACGGAAGTAAGGTAGACAATGGTGCCGTCCATTACAGTCAGAATTCCCTGCCCCTTCTGCTATCGGCGTCTTTTCAAAGTGTCTGTTGGTACGTGAAACAACAACAACCTCCAAGCTAGCAACCTACATGCTGAAAATGGCAAGTTTTACATGCTCAACATGAAATGCAAACATGGCAGAGCCGCCACCCCCCATACCAGAATGATAGTAGTTTGAGCTGACTCTCCAGCGCAAGCAAGACTAGTTAACTAATTACATATGTTGTATCAATATTCAATATTTACAAACTACATAAACTTGACACGACCCTTTGCCGTCAAAGGGTCGTGTCAAGGAGCCTGGGTGAACCCAGCCTTTATAATTTCACCTTTTCATAACAACTGTAGGGGGTAATTTTTTATATAACTCGCCCGTTTGGAGTAAAATAGATGCTAGAAAAGGGGGTGATTGACAGATCGCCTGTCCAGTGATCACGCAGCTTGCCGATCACGGACCAATAGCAGGCGGAGCTGCGGCTCTGGGAAACTCCCATCTCAATGAGCTGTGCAAGGACTCAACCCATTCCCTCCCACTCTGCTGACGAGAAATCAAGATGGCGACAGCCAACGTTTCAACCTATGGTTTCAACTCCAAACGGGAGACCAAGATCAATGGGATAGCTCTGTCCATATTATTTAGGTCAGTGGAATTATTGTTTCAGCGCATAATATCAAATCAAACTTATCAGGGTGACTTAAAAATCATATTTAAAGCTGGAATAAGGTCCAGGTTATAAAAAAACGTAATTCTCCTTTAAAAAGTCTGATAAAGTCTTTATGCCGGTCCTACTTATAACCTCAGCAGAATTTATAACATCAGTAATGACATCACAACTGCTCAAGTGACATCACTTATGACTTCACAGTTGCTTGAGTGACATCACTAATGACATCACAGTTGCTCAAGTGACTGAGGACATCACAACTGTGCCATGCCAACATTACAACATTTTATTTTAGCATTATAAGGGGAAGCTACGCTAGGTTTTTTGCTATCGCATGTGAAGAACAGTGGAATTCAGAGCGTGTGCCATGAGATAACAGTAGATAGTTGACTTATATCAGTTTCAACACATTAAGAGGACAACATTGTTTTTGTTTTCAACAGGAAATACAACGTCATTTAACCAATTGTTCATTTCAGACAGACAGGGAATATTAGCTCTATGCCAGCAGAATTGACCATGTTGGCGGATCACGCAGCCAGACAGTTGCTGGACTTCAGTCAGAAACTGGACATTAATCTGCTGGACAATGTTGTCAACTCCATGTACTATGATATAGGATCCCAGCAACGGCTGGCCCAGGAAGTACTGACCAACCTGAAGGACCATCCAGATGCATGGACGAGGGTCGACACCATCCTGGAGTTGTCTCAGAAAATGAAAACCAAATACTATGCACTGCAGATTTTGGAGGCAGTCATCAAAACCCGCTGGAAGATTCTACCCAGAAATCAGTGTGAAGGAATCAAGAAGTATGTTGTTGGGCTGATAATCAAGACTTCCTCTGATCCTGCAAACATCGAGAAAGAGGGAGTGTACATTGCAAAACTCAACATGATCCTTGTACAGATCCTGAAGCAGGAGTGGCCCAAACACTGGCCCACCTTCATCAGTGACATTGTGGGTGCGAGCCAGACCAGCGAGAGCCTCTGTCAGAACAACATGATTATCCTCAAACTGCTCAGTGAGGATGTCTTTGACTTCTCCAGTGGCCAGATGACACAGGTCAAGGCCAAGCACCTCAAAGACAGCATGTGCAATGAGTTCTCCCAAATATTCCAGCTGTGCCAGTTTGTCATGGAGAACTCCCAGAATGCCCACCTGGTCCATGCCACACTGGAGACCCTCCTTTGCTTCTTGAACTGGATTCCTCTGGGTTACATCTTCGAGACCAAGCTCATCAGCACTCTGGTAGACAAGTTCTTGAAGGTGCCGATGTTTCGCAACGTGACGCTCAAGTGTCTGACAGAGATCACTGGAGTAAGTGTCAATCAATACGAGGAGCAGTTTGTCAACCTGTTCACTCTCACCATGTGTGAGCTCAAACAGATGCTGCCATTGAACACCAACATCCGGCTGGCCTATGCCAACGGGAAGGATGACGGGCAGAACTTCATCCAGAACCTCAGCCTGTTCCTCTGCACCTTCCTCAAAAAACATGGGCAGCTCATCGAGAAGAGGCCCAACCTGAGAGATACCCTCATGGAGGCCCTCGACTACATGCTGCTGGTGTCAGAGGTGGAGGAGACAGAGATATTTAAGATCTGTCTGGAGTACTGGAACTACCTGGTAGCCAAGCTCTACAAAGAGAGTCCCTTCTCCACCTCCACACTGCTGTCTGATGTCCTGCCACGCAGACACCTCTATCTGCCCGTGCTCTCCAAGGTGCGTCTACTGATAGTGAGCCGCATGGCCAAGCCAGAGGAGGTGCTGGTGGTGGAGAACGAGCAGGGCGAGGTGGTAAGGGAGTTCATGAAGGACACTGACTCCATCAACCTCTACAAGAACATGAGGGAGACTCTGGTTTATCTGACCCATCTGGACGACGCTGACATGGAGCGCATCATGACGGAGAAGCTACACAACCAGGTCAACAGCACCGAGTGGTCCTGGAGGAACCTCAACACACTCTGCTGGGCCATCGGTTCCATCAGCGGGGCCATGCACAAGGAGGACGAGAAGAGGTTTCTGGTCACCGTCATCAAGGACCTGCTGGGTCTGTGTGAGCAGAAGAGAGGCAAGGACAACAAGGCCATCATCGCCTCCAACATCATGTACATCGTGGGCCAGTATCCTCGGTTCCTCCGAGACCACTGGAAGTTCCTCAAGACTGTCGTCAACAAGCTGTTTGAGTTCATGCACGAGACCCACGAAGGCGTGCAGGACATGGCGTGCGACACCTTCATCAAGATCGCCCAGAAGTGCCGTCAACATTTTGTCCAGGTGCAGGTGGGCGAGGTCATGCCCTTCATTGACGAGATTCTCAACAACATCAACAGCATCATATGTGACCTGCAGCCACAGCAGGTTAGAGGCCAGGGAGATTTCCGGGGCAGGGCACCATCCTCGGAGCTGGTGCATATGTTTTACGAGGCAGTGGGCTACATGATCGGGGCTCAGACAGACCAGGCGGTCCAGAAGCATCTGATAGAGAAGTACATGCTGCTGCCGAACCAGGTGTGGGACAGCATCATCCAGCAGGCCACCAAGAACGCTGACATCCTGAAGGACGCGGAGATGGTGCATCAGCTGGGCAGCATCCTGAAGACCAACGTCAGAGCCTGTAAAGCCGTGGGTCATCCCTTCGTCGTGCAGCTGGGGCGCATCTACCTGGACATGCTCAATGTCTACAAGTGTCTGAGCGAAAACATCTCCTCAGCCATCCAGACCAACAGAGAGATGGTGACTAAGCAGCCTCTGATCAGGAGCATGAGGATGGTGAAGAGAGAGACCCTGAAGCTGATCTCAGGCTGGGTCAGTCGCTCCAATGACCCTCAGATGGTGGGGGAGTACTTCTTACCCCCCCTGCTGGAGGCAGTGCTCATCGACTACCAGAGGAACGTCCCGGCCGCCAGGGAGCCCGAAGTCCTGAGCACCATGGCAACCATCATCAACAAGCTGGGGCCCCACATCACCGGGGAAATACCCAAGATCTTTGACGCCGTGTTTGAGTGCACTTTGAACATGATCAACAAGGACTTTGAGGAATACCCCGAACACAGGACCCACTTCTTCTACCTTCTCCAAGCGGTCAACTCCCAGTGTTTCCCAGCCTTCCTCTCCATCCCCCCCACCCAGTTCAAACTGGTGCTGGACTCCATCATCTGGGCCTTCAAACACACCATGAGGAACGTGGCTGACACAGGTCTGCAGATCCTGTACTCCCTGCTGCAGAACATAGCTCAGGAGGACGCGGCTGCTCAGAGCTTCTACCAGACCTACTTCTGTGAAGTCCTGCAACATATCTTCTCTGTGGTCACCGACACCTCCCACACTGCAGGTCTGACCATGCACGCCTCCATCCTGGCCTACATGTTCAACCTGGTGGAGGAGGGGAAGATCAGCGTGGCTCTGAGCACCACTAACCCGGCCAACAACCAGGCATACGTCCAGGAGTATGTCGCTAACCTGCTGGCGACCGCCTTCCCCCACCTGCAAAATGCCCAGGTGAAGGTGTTTGTAACGGGCCTGTTCAGCTTGAATCAGGACATCCCCGCCTTCAAGGAGCACCTACGGGACTTCCTCGTCCAGATCAAGGAGTTTGCTGGCGAGGACACCACAGACCTGTTCCTGGAGGAGAGGGAGACAGCGCTGCGCCAGGCCCAGGAGGAGAAACACAAGATCCAGATGTCTGTGCCCGGCATCCTCAACCCCCACGAGCTGCCAGAGGAGATGTGCGACTGAGCCGACCACCCACATGTACAGTTCTGAAGGTCAAGAGACACCTGGTGCGCTTCTTGTCAATAACTAGTGTTTTGTGCGTGTGTGTTTGGTTGAACAGAGGAGGAGGGGCCGGCGGAGGGACCCCAGCACTCGGTTGTACGTCAACCAAATCAAATGTCAATATGTAAATGAGAATCCCCCTCCCAACTCCCCCTCCCCCCCGGCACAGTGCTTTTTTTGTTTTGCATATGGACACAATTTATACAAGTATTTATGTAACACGCTATGTTGTTTTGTTAATTATTTTCTTATTCCATTCTTTATGTTTGGCCATTCAGTTCTTTGTTTAGACATGCATGAAGTTGAAAGAATTAAAGGTTATTTTTAATCCCCACTTCTATTTGTTAATGTGTAATTTACATGTTTGAGCACATGCAATGGTTAGTCCAGATCGTTTCTGGTTTAACAATGTGACGCTCAAGGGTAGAGATGTACTTCCTTGCTTCCTTTGTTGTCTTTGTTTTGCTTTGTCAGCATATTATTTTTTTCTTTCTTTGGTTCTCTGGGCGAGCTGGAGCTTCAGCTGGCGCCCGGTCCGCCCGCCAACAAGTGAGCAGTCAACATCCATGCCTGTCCAGACTTTGACATTTGAGCCAAATGTGAAGAAATTCTGCGAAGGCATTACTGAGATATCACGTTAATGAGTTTGAAAATGGCATTCGTGAGGTCACAGTGACCTTGACCTTTGACCACCAAAATCTAATCAGTTCATCCTTGAGTCCAAGTGGACGTTTGAGCCAAATGTGACGAAATTGTCATCGGACGGACGGACGGACGGACGGACGGACAACCCGAAACCATAAAAAATGCTTGAGTGACATCACTTATGACATCACTAATGACATCACAGTTGCTTGAGTGACATCACAACTGAACAACTGTGTGCCATGCACCGGCTCTCGAATTATAGTGATTGTAATAAAAAAGTAGCACAAATGTCTGTTGTGATGTGCCGAAAAATTCTACATCCTTTTTATGATTGTTTCCATTTTTGTCCTATCAATCATTCTAGAAGGGCAGATGTAATTTTTCTTCCACCCAATGGTAGTGTGAAGGGTCGGTTCTCAACAATAGAATAGAGTAACAGTTTACTACTCAACAACCTACTCTGATGAGCACCACGTCTGCTGCCTCGATTGCCACGTCAGTCCCCGTCCCGATGGCGATGCCCACGTCGGCGCGGGCGAGGGCGGGCGAGTCGTTGACCCCGTCTCCCACCATGGCCACCCGCAGGCCGAGCTCCTGCAGCTCCTGCACCTTGGCCACCTTGTGAGACGGCAGCACCTCAGCAAACACCTTTCTGATTCCCACCTGTGGTGAAGCATTTCATTTCATACCTAAATGTTATGTTAAAGCTAGTAGTGTTTTACCTGTTAAAGTGACATTTTCAAATAACTGTTTTGTTACTCTCTATCGCTATATTGATCATATTGGGGGGGGATTAAGATCCCCCAGATTATTTTGAGTATGTTTTTTCCCCCTCCAGATTTCCCCCCATTTTCTCCCCAATTGTACTTGGCCAATTCTCCTGCTGTCCTGGTCGTTGCTCCACCCTCTCTAGGGATCCTGGGAGAGTTGTAGACTAGTACACGCTTCCTCCGATACATGGGCAGTCCAGCAACTTCTTTTCACCTGGCAGCGAGGAGTTTCACCGTCAGGATGTGGAGGATCCCACTATTCTCCCCAGTTCCAGGCGGCACTAGCAACCAGGACTCATACCCCATCGCTTCCCACCCACAGACATGGCCAATTTTGTCTGTAGCAACACCTGACCAATCCGGAAAGTACTGCTACCGGGAATTAAACCTGGGTCTCCGCGGTGGTAGGATAGTGCTTTTACCTCACTACCCAGATGCCCTATATGTTGTAATTCTTTAGGGGCTTATACTCTTTTTCTTTCAGTATTTATTATTTTTTTCTTTAAGTAGTTTTTACCTGTGCAGCTATGGCTTTGGCCGTGCGTCTGTTATCTCCTGTTATCATCACCACCTCGATGCCCATACTGCTGAGTGTATGAACTGCTAATGCTGACTCTGGCTTCACTGTGTCTGCGATGGCCAGCATGGCACACAGCACACCTACAGGCCACAAAAAGATACAACATAAGGTGAGGGGAACTTGTTTGATCCTTGAGGGGAAACAGCAGCAAAGCATTTAAATGATGGCTTTACCTACTATCAACCCACTTTGTATCATTATAATGTCATTAATATAAGCAGTGACTACCTTCACTATATGTTTTCCACACGGGGAGCTCCCATTTCCTCCTGTGGCAAAACGCTCCATTGTGACGCGTTTCACGTCACCACGCATCACAACGGAACTGCGGAAGCTCTGCTCGAGACGCGGAATCTGCTCTGAGGGCTGTCGATTCGGCTTCCAGGGAGGCTGTTTTGTTTAGTTTAGTTTTTTAAGTATGCGCACATCCACGGAGAATCACATTGAGAGCCTTAATGACTTGCAGCTGGCGGGGGCCGAGTTTCTGCAAGCCAGACAAATGGAGTTGGATTTCTCCATGGAAAACATATAGCGAAAGTAAACACTGCCCATCTGCTTATATTAATGGCATTATAATGATACAAAGTGGGTTGATAATCGGTAAAGCCATCCTTTAAGTGACAGTATGACAGTGACAGTGACAGTCGCTCTACCCATTGACTGTATATTGAATGGACGAATTGAGCGTGAAGGCACCCATTGGTTTTGGAGACACATTGAAGCCCCAAATCAGTTGAATTCTGGGAAATTTTTCTGTGGAATTCTGGGTAATTTTCAGTGAATTCTGTGTGATCCGATGATCTGGAGCCAGAATGAGGGAGTCTCGGGAGCGGGGGAGTGTCTCAATTGTGACAGTGACCTTGACCTTTGATGACCAAAATGTAATCCGTTCATCCTTGCGCCCAAGTCGACGTTTGAGCCAAATTGGAAGAAATTCCATCAAGCCGTTCTTGAGATATCGCTTTAACGAACTTGGGAATGGCATTCGTGAGGTCACAGTGACCTTGACCTTTGACCACGAAAATCTAATCAGTTCATCCTTGAGTCCAAGTCAATGTTTGAGGCAAATTTGATAAAACTCCGTCAAGGCGTTCCTGAGATATCTCGTTAACAAGCTTGAAAATGGCGTTCGAGAGGTCACAGTGACCTTGACCTTTGACCACCAAAATCTAATCAGTTCATGCTTGAGTCCAAGTCGATGTTTGAGGCAAATTTGATGAAATTCTGTCAAGGCATTCCTGAGATATTGCGTTAAAAAGCTTGAAAATGGCGTTCGAGAGATCCAATCCTACCCATCCAATTAAACTGCTTTTCTCTCCCGAATTGATCAGCCATTGGTTTAGACTCCTTTATCCCTCCTCGCCTGACTCCAACATCCTGTTTCAACAGGAAATACATCACACTAAGGAAGCAAGATTGGATAATGTCACACATACTGTTGACCTAAAATTAAGCAATCTGCTTCCACTCTGTCCATAATGTCTCTGCCTGCCTGTTAAGTAAAGGCTGCATTGTCGTTTCTGCTGGTTTCTCATGTTATTTGTTATATATATATTATGTTATTATACTCACCATCTATAGCTACCAGGATGGCTGTCTGGCCTTTGGTCTCATGGCTGATCATGGCGGCATCTACGTCTGCTCCAATGTGGTGGCCATTCCTCCTCATCCACTCTCTGTTCCCTATCAACACAGAGTAAGATGATGCCTCACCTAAAAAACACAAAAAAGTTAATACAATCAAAATTCATTTCTAAGGGAAGAAAGAGTCCACAAGGATCAATTTAAAACAAAGAAGATGTCCAACAAAAATGTCTCAATAGGATGAATCAGCATGTTTGTAAACAAACGCATTGGCAATACTATCGGGTGCAACTGCCGTTCGTTTTAAACATGGTGAAAGTGAAGCCATGCCCTCTTTGAACTCTAATTATTCCTACATTAAGCTAGACACTCCATTTAAACTTCAAATTGGTCACCACTCTTAGGACTCTAATAGCTTAATTCAGCTTTAATGTATCTTTTGTACTTTCAAATCACAGTTTATGTTTTATATTATTATTACATAGTCGGGATGGGATACACTTCTCTATTGCAGTGTCACTTTGTGATTTACAGTAGGCTGAAAAGATGGTGAAGATATGTTTACATAGAAAGTTTGCTTAGAGATGAAGGCAATCAGAGAGCTGAGATCACATTGAAATAAACTGATCTGAAAATCTATGATGTCATCCTTGATCAGTGGGAAGTTCTGACTCCCCGGGACCGGCAGGATAAATCTGGGTGGGGAAAATGAAAAAGCAACACCTGCCCCTCCCTCATTACCATCACTGAGGTGCCATTGAGCAAGGCCCTTAACCCCAACCACTCCAGTGGAGCTGCTCAGTGGCCAGCAGATCAGACTGTGGTTGTACTGGTCAGCTTCCAGGTGTGAATGTGTGTGTTAATGTCAACAACTGCAAAAAGAGAGCATTGCTCTCAGTGAGACTTCGCCTGTATAAATAAAGGTAAAAAAAAAAGTGCTCTACAGAAAGAGTAGGCCTACTCAAATGGTGGACATAGAGTGCTTAAGTCCCGCCCGCTCCTTTCTACGAGTCAAATGTTTTATGGTCACTCATGATTCATCTCGTAGCTGAATCTTGGTTTGTCCAAGTAAAACTCTTTCTATAAGGAAACCGGAAGAGGGCGTGACTCAAGCTGCCTTCACACTATAAGCAATCTTCTCTTTTCTCACCACGAGGTAGAGCAGAGAAAGATCAGTGGGAAAGTAGGTCAAAGTTTAAACAATTTGAACTTTGAGCGCAGCGCAACGTGTCAAATTTGAGTGGTGGGTGGCGCCAAGGGTACCCCTGCCGCATAACAACTGCACAGCTAGGGCACAGAGCTGTTTTACAGCGGATCATGTGTGGGGGGCTTTAGGCACTCTATATGATTCGGATGTAAAAAGTGTCATACCTGGGGGCGGTGCCTCGGGCTCGGCCAGGAGGCTGCTGTGGTCAGTGGTCGCCCCCTGCAGGAGGAAACGCTCGTCGCTCTGCTGCTGCAGCAGATGGTCCACGTTAGAGACCCGACAGCTGATTCCACAGCCGGGCACAGCCTGGAAGTCCCCACAGTACCCCAGCACGCTCGAGCCCAGCTCCTGGGACGGGTACAAGCAGGCAGACAGACAGATGTTACTTCCATCACACATAATCATCATTATCAGTTTAATAAAGCACTTAGCACAGAGCATAAAAAGCCATTACAAAACACTGAATTAGTCAAAAATAAATAAATGATTACAGGAATAGTTTGGCCATAAATGAAAATTCTGTCATCATCTATTCTTCCTCATGCCAATGGTCATACCAAATGAAACACAGGTGAAGTTTGTCCATATAACACACAAGGATGTTGCCAGCACAACTTCATAGCAGCCTTCTCCAAAACACACACCTAGATCACCTGCTGCCTCTCTCACCTGTTTGTCTCTGAATGTAAATGAGCCCAAGCTTAAGGCCTCCTATTATCCATAGGTGCAGTTATTTGAATGGATTTGAAATCACCACAGATAGTCTGGTAAGAACTGAATGAGAAGATGTCCTCAAATGGTGTTTTATTACTACCACATGTCACAGATATATGCAAGCCAATCTGTTACACTGTCTTCAGATCAATGTCTGTGAACTGAGATGTGGTCTAGTCTCATGGACACACAAAGTCCACAATGAATCCAGGATGGAAGAAGAGAAAATAAATCAATCTTCTGCCAACAGAGACACACGTTGATAGAGTGAAAACTGACTGACTGCAACAGGGCACTAACTGAAACTTAACTGGTGCCCTTTCCTGATTGGCTGAGACCTTAATTGGTATTTCACCAGAAATGAAACTTAGTCCAAACAGGTTATCTTGTTTGTCCACACGGGGGTGCTCAAGGGATTATTTAGGCCCAAATGTTGACCTTTTGAACACTGAGCTCACCTGCTCCCTCTCTCACCTGTTTGCAGTGTTTGGCGACCGCCATGCCCAGCGGATGCTCGCTGCTGGCTTCCGCTGTGCCCACCACAGCCAGGATCTTCCTCAGGGACATGCGGGCCATCTCCCACAGCACCAGCACGCGCGTCACCCGGGGCACGCCGTTAGTGATCGTGCCAGTCTTATCGAACATCACCGCACGGATCTGAGGGCCGAGAGAGCAGGGAAACGCATTATGTCATTACTTCCTTCAGTTTTCAATCTTTTCTTTCTGATCTCTGTGACGACACGGCTCCACTTCATGCATGGAAGACAGTCTGAGCATTCATAGCTTATCAATATAGCCTTAATCGCATTCAACCAACAACCAGGGTCTGATAACGAGTTGCTAAAAATACATAATGGGCGATAACTGCCCGCTATTAACGTTCACCCATATTAATTAATCGTATAACATTACTATTGAATTAAATGAGCCTACAACTCACAGCCAAATGCATCGATTTCCTCAAGTGCCAAGGACTGGAAAGAAAACAGGTCTTACTGGGTTTTTATTCTGTGTCACTCTAAATGTGGTTAAAAAGTTTAGTCCTAAAGAAGTTGCATCAATCCTGCTAGAAATAGACAGAATACAGGAAGCTAGGCCTTTTTACCTTCAAAATCAAAGCAATAATTTACTTCGTAAATAAACAGAACAGTCGACTCACTACCGGTTAAAATTTACTTTTAATTGTCTGTGTTCTATGTTTTCTATGTATTTCGGATCACACACAAACACGTTGCAAGATGGATCTATTATTATGACTTTATTTAATTGCCATTATTGTGAAGGTTCTAACCAGAAGTGTTTTATTCTGTCTCACTTGAAGCTGCGCAGAGTTGCGGTGTTGACATTTGTGGCTTCAGTCTGCATGTGAATCATTATCACAAACGCTGTATGAACGCAGAATTGAAGGCCAGAACGCAACGACAGTTTGCCGTTTTTTTTGCAGAGAGCATTGTCGTCTAAACATGGCCTTACACGATACACGAACACGTGCACACACACACAGTGTGCATGACAGCATATCAACGTAAACAAATCAGATAAGATGCCGTTCAGCCTCAGACCAGCAATGAAAGGTTGTGTGCTCTCTGAATAAATTAAAGTAATCTTGTCAGAATTCTCCATGTTTCTAACCTCAATGACCCGAATGTTTGTTTGCAGTAACCATGGAGTAATATATTTTGTCCACAAGGTGGTGCTAAATAACTTGATTAGAAATCAACAGAACCACCAGACTTGACTGCAGTGTGATATGATTAGATGTCTGTTATAAAGGGGACTGCCCAGGGAAGTTCTCGACCATCTGGGATCCGTTTCTGGATTACCTGGGTGAGGTCAGAAATGGGTAATTTGTATATTCTTGCACACATATTTGAATAGGTTGGAAGCACCATGTTGTAATGTTTTTTTTTTTTTTTGTCTCTTATTATTTTGTTTTTGTTTGTTTGTTTTTCTTCTTTCTCTTTTCTGTCTCTCAGTTTGAATTCGTTTGACTTGCTTTTTTGTTTTAGTTTTTAGTTTTTTAGTTTTTTTAACCATTTAAAACAAATTTGTATAATCAACTGGATATGGGACTAAGTTTACGGGGTGGGAGAAAAGGTTTCTTTTCAGATTAAGCACTCACAGTCGGACACTGTCACATTGTATGCAACTAATTTGAAGATTATTTGTTTTTGGTTCTGTCTCGTCTGCAGTTGTATTGTTAAACTGATGTCTGAAAACGAAACAAAGTTAAAAAGGTAGAAAGGAATAGCCTGTTGACTCTTAAGCCTCCCCCTAAAAGGGACTCCAAAACAGTTCTGGCTACAACCTTCTCTCCTTTAACATTTGACATTAAGCAAGTAGTCTTGAAACACTGGCATATCTTATCCAGCGATCCCCTTATAGCTCATTCTTTCCAATCCCCACCAATCTTTGCACATAAACGTGCCAAAAACTTGAGCGATACTTTGGTCAGAGCTGATTGTTATGTTCCTCCACAGCATTTTCTTTCTAATCGTAACCTCCCAGCAGGTAATTTTCCATGTTTAAACTGTGCCCAATGTAACGCAATGATCAAAGGAGACACTTTTTCACATCCCCATACTGGAAAACAATTCTACATCAAGAATAGAATTTCATGTAGAACTAAATTTGTTGTCTACCTTTTAAGATGTGTCTGTGGGCTCATATACATTGGGAAAACTAAAAGAGAATTAAAAATCAGGATATCTGAACACAAGTCCAGCATAAGGAACAGGGACGAGAAATCCCCAGTCGCTCGTCACTTTAACTCTGTAGGACATGATGTCAGCTCTCTTAAATTTCAAGGCATAGAAATGATTCAGCCTCTCAGAAGAGGTGGAGACAGAGATAAACTCTTACTCCAAAGGGAAGCTTATTACATCCACACCTTACAAACTGAGAGCCCTAGAGGCCTAAATGAAGAATTGCTATTAGGTTGTTTTTTGTAATGTTATGTGTCAACTCCCTGAGAAATTTGTCCCATTGATTGGTAAAAACCCTCTTTTTAACTTTCTATTTAACTTTCTAATTTGTATTTTGTATTGTTTATAATTCGTAATGTTATGTATTTAACAAGGGCTGTCACTACTATGATAGTCCTTAGAAATGATGTTGATTGCCTGTTCGAGCTGTGGCCTCACCTCCTTCTCTGTGATTGGCTGCATTGCAGCTTCCACAGATGCACTCCATCTGCTGATGTTTTTTTCAAGGTGATTTGTTTGACCACACCTCTATATATACTACCCATTGTCATCTGTTCTGATGTACACTGATGATGGCCTAAGGCTGAAACGCGTCTGTTTTGCCCTTAATAAAAAAACTCAAGATTTACTCTAATTCGAGTGCTGTTGCCTACCTCTGTTACTGTGATCTCCCTGCAACCTGCACCGATTGAGCTGCTTAAGACCTGGAGCTGTGCGAGCTATTCCCTTGCTGAAAACGAAACAATAAAAAAATTGTCTCGCCAGCCGGGCGAGTTAAGTTTGAACCCTTATTTCATTCGTTAAATGTTGCGTGTGTCATTCCCTCCCTGCCCCTGTATGTCGTGCGTAAAAGGAGAGGAAGAAGAGTCGGAGGTTTTACTGTTGGTGGCCAACCTACCTGTGGGTACTGTAGATCTAGGAGTCATCTCACTGTCCCAGTTTAATGTGTATAACCCGGGCGTTTTGGGGCATGCTTTGCGTGCTGCCATCCTTTCACGTGTGCCGTGCTGTGCGTAATCCTATTACCGTTTGATCTATCTGCGTTTGTAGTGGTTCGCCTAATCAGTTTCTAGTGGTTTGCATTGAGACAGGGGGATAGACCCTCGGTGATACACCATTACTTCCTGCTTACTTTACCATTACTTAACATGTGTGTGACCCCTCAAGTAAAGCAGTACATCTTCCTGAGTTGTTACTAAGGGATACACCATTACTTCCTGCTTACTTTACCATTACTTAACAACTAGTGAAATATTAAAAAAAAAATGAAGGAAGTAATCATTACTTACTGGTTCGTTAACATGGTAACTAATGGTCAGTTCTTAAGTAACTACCATGGGAACTAATGGTCAGTTCTTAAGTAACTATCTTTAAGGAACTACCGATTAACTATTAATGAACTAGTGAATGAAAACAAATGAAAAAAAGTTTTTTTTAGGGAAGTAATCATTACTTACTGGTTCGTTAACATGGTAACTAATGGTCAGTTCTTAAGTAACTACCATTAAGGAACTACCTATCAACTACTCATTAACTAATCATTAACTATTCATGAACTAATGGTTCGTTCCTTACTCGTTCCTCAGTAACTACCCATTTTTTGTGTTACAGTATTATGAAGTGTTACCGGCTATTGTAGTCAAGTCAAGTCAAGTCAAGTTTATTTATATAGCCCTAATTCACAAGCATGTCTCAGAGGGCTTCACAGAAAGTATGTCTAGCTAATTCTAGCTAACACACAGTAACAAGAATATACAGAATAAAGATAACATTTGAACAATTGATAATATAGAAGATATAGGAATGAGGGGAGAGCAGAGGAGAGCGCAGGAGAAGGGAGAATAGCAGGGGGAATGTGAGAGAGTGATGGGGTGGGGAGGGTATAGGAGGTGGGGAGGAGCAAGAGGAGAGAGCAGGAGAGGGGAAGGGAGGGGAGGTGTGGGGGAGAAGAGAGCAGGGGGAGGGAGGAGGTGGGGAGAGAATGAGCAATATAGACGGAGGAGAGGGGGGAGGTGGGGAGAAGATAGGAATGTGGAGGAGGAGAGAAGGAGAGATGGGGGTGCAGGGGAGGGAGAGCCAGGGTAGAGAAGCAGGGGGAGCGTCCCACATCCCCCCCCCCCCCCCCCCAGAGAGGGCAGAGAGGAGGAGAGAACAGAGAAGGAGAGGTGGGAGGGTGCAGGGGAAGGAGTGCAGGGGGAGAGGAGGAGAGAACAGAGAAGGAGAGGTGGGAGGGTGCAGGGGGAACGCGGGAGGAGGAGGCGGGGGAGGGAACAGACCTCTCCGCCCCCTCCTCCCCCCCCCCCCCGAGAGGACAGAGGGGAGGAGAGAGCAGAGAAGGAGAGGTGGGGGGTGCAGGGGAAGGAGTGCAGGGGGAATGTGAGAGAGGGGAGAGGACAGGGAGGAGGAGAGAACAGAGAAGGAGAGGTGGGAGGGTGCAGGGGAGGGAGAGCAGGGGGAACGTGGGAAGGGGCGGCGGGGGAGGGAAGAGCATGGAAGGAGAGGGTGCGGGGGGGGGGGGAGTGGGAAATGTGGGAGAGTGGGGAACAGGAGGGGGAAGAAGGGAAAGGAGCGGGTTATTGTACTGCTATAGGCTATATATAATGGCCTGATGACAGGCAGTAGGATACGTCCAATGCAAAAAAATGCAAGGTGCTCTTCAAACACGACTGCAAGAAGACCTCTTCCCTCAGCCGCCATACCTGTGTGTGTGTGTGTGTGTGTGTGTGTGTGTGTGTGTGTGTGTGTGTGGTAATCCAATTCAAAACGCAAATAACTTTTTGGCACAAAACCATGACAAACAAATTCTCATTTTTAAATCAAGGTGTAGTTTTTTTCTGCAGTGTTGAAAATCAATGTGGCATTCTGAGGAGGAAAGTGTGTGTCCGCGCGCGAGGTGTTGGAGAGAGTGACATCGTGCCATGCGTAATGTATCCAAGCGAGGATTTCCTGCATTGCGCGGAGAATACTGTGTGCGCTCAGGCGTACGCCTGGTGTAGTGGGGGGTTTTGCGCTAAGACCAGCTATTTGGTGGCGTTAAAATTGAGAGTACCCAAGGCCGTTTTTTCTAACACATTGCGCTGGAAAGCCTATTTGGCACGGGCAACGCCCAAACCTCTGTTTACGCTCGGAACATAGCGACGGTATCTTCGCCAGAGCGCAAAATGACACTTGCGGGAGGCAGATGATAGGCTAGAGGCCCACGGACACGCCTGGGCCACGCCTACACCTGTGTCTGCGCTTAGATCCCAGCGCAAAACTGGATGGTGGAGGCAGACGATAGCTTAAGACGCAGGGAAGATAGCAATAAGAGGTGCGCAAACGACAGCACAAACGATAGCGCCGTACGAAGATAGGGCCCTTAGTGTGTAACAGCCTTTAGTTGTGGTATAATAAGCATATACCACGGCCTGTCGTGAACTATTGCTTAACTATAACAGACCTCAACATGTCTTCACTGGCCAATCAGAATTGACTAATCACCAAAGCTGTGGAATAATTGAGAGGTACTGAATGATTAATTATTCCCAAAATATGCAAATTAGTATCATGTTTTTTTTTACCTATAGTTTTAAATGTACTTGAGGTGATTAGGCAACTACAAGTACACCGACCTAAGTCTAAACTTTTCTCCAAATTGCTAAGAAAACTCAGGAGGCGTTAGACAGAGGATGTAAAGTGCATTGCTTGCCTTGTGGGCCATCTCCAATGGCTCGCCCCCCTTGATGAGAATCCCGTTCTGAGCACCAACCCCTGTGCCCACCATGACGGCCGTCGGGGTTGCCAACCCCAGAGAGCAGGGGCACGCGATGGCCAGAACAGTGATGGAGGCCTGGAAGGCGAAGCGGACGATAACATCCGTCTTGGGGATGTTGGAGTTGTAACCCTGTGAGGAAGAGGAGCAACATTATGAGCGAAATGCACACGTCATTTAAATCTTTATGAAGGCTGCTTTGGTTTGCATGTGAAAAATACTGGTGTACAATACACACTTACCGGGAAGTTCTGCTTCACAACATCGAAGTTGACATACCCGATCACCAGCCAGGCCGCCAGTGTCAGCAGAGAAACAATAACTATGAAGGGCACAAAGTAGCTGCTGATCCTGTCTGCAAACTGCTGAATGGGAGCCTGAGCAAACAAGAGAGAGCTAGTATAGAGGAGGGTATGCATGTGATGTCACAGAGGCAGAAGTCACTGTGGGGTCACGCCCACTGAGTCACAGCAAGACTGAGCTTGAATGCAGTAATCAGCCTAGATCAGTGGTTCTCAAATGGGGGTGCCGGGGACCCCCAGGGGTCCGTGGCACTTTGATAGGGGGTCCGCAAAAAGTTTTCAGGAAAATAAAACTAAACACTTTTTTGTGTGTGTAGTAGTTCAACGAATATATGTTATGCTGTAAATCTAAAATGCTTCATGGACTACATTCTAATCTAACAAACCTATCAATTTAAAAGGCAATCACGTTACCGTGGAAACAATTCAGCTTAGCCCAAAATCACAAATCAGAATGAGCGGGTCCCCGGTATATTTTCTATCTTGTAAGGGGTCCTTGGCTGAAAAACATTTGAGAACGTCTGGCCTAGATAACTGACACCTGCTGCTCAGGGAGGAACTTGACACTCATTTTGACACTCATTCCCGATTGAGGGGGCGTGTTCCAGTGGGTGTGCATACCCTCTATAGAATGCCTAAGTCACGCCCTCTTCCGGGTTTGGCATGGGGCCTAAGGGATTTCATTCCCCATTCATTTTCCCCTTGACATTTTGTCAAATCCTTGTAAAAAGAGTTTTAAGTGGAATTCACTCCCTTTGGCCCCATGGGCAATGTTGTGATGGCGAGACTTTGGCACTCAATACAAGATAAACGTCTATATTTAGAAACTGAATAACAAACTATTACAAACTATGCAATTGCAGTTGGACAGTAGAGAATATGTGGAAAATGTCCATGAATGTGTTTATATGTTTGTACGTATTTTATTCAGATTACATTTTGTGTCCAAACATCTGATTGCATCTTTGCTGTCTGTGTGTTTCTAGTGGCAATGAGAATGTAAACAAATGTATTTCTGTGCATGTGTGTTCATTCTTTTCAAGCTAGAAAGAATGGAAATAGCATGAGATAGAGTAGTGCAGAAATGAGTCCAGAAGCGAACACTTCCGCCTCGTACGTTTAAAAGTGTGGGATTTTACTATGGGGATTTCCGTTAAATGCATGAAATAAGGTCTGTGCTCTGTGGCTAACAAAGGTTTATAAAACAGCAAAGTTTGTGTTCAGCAAGATACACGTCATCTTCACAAATGAGGAACACTTTTATGACTTTTGCAGCGTTTTCTGAAAATGAAAAACACATTTACGCTTCAAAAGTCATAAAAGTGGTCCTCATTTGTCAAGATTATCTTGCTGAACACGAACTTTGCTGTTTCATAAACTTTTGTTAACCACTTATTTCATGCATTTAACCAAAATTCATAAAAAAATGTGTCATCTCTGCGGTACTATATGGCAGTGGTTCTCAACTGGTGGGTCGGGAACCAACAGTGGGTCGCGGGGCCGTTTTGAGTGGGTCGTGGATGTGTGCATCAAACAAAGTTTTCTACTCCTTGAGGATGCTGGCATCATCGGTCAACATTTCAGTCTTTCAGAGCCTGTAGCAGGCTAATTTTTAGGCATTAAAAAAAGGGTTAATGACTAAGGAAAAATGTGGGTCATGAGGCTCGACCAGTTGAGAACCACTGCTTTATGGGACAAGCACAAAGTGTGTGTGTGTGTGTGTGTGTGTGTGTGTGTGTGCGTGTGTGTAGAGAGAAAATGCACAGAGCAAAGGGACGAGCTTCACGGGATTGGAACCCTCTCTGACCTTGGAGGTTTGGGCCTCTTCCACCAGCTTGACGATCTGAGACAGAGTTGTGTCTGCTCCGACATGAGTGGCCTCCACCAGCAGGGACCCGTGAGCATTGATGGAGCCTGCGATCACTGAGCTGCCCACTCTCTTACTCACAGGCATGGGCTCGCCTGAGAGAGACGCAAACAGAGAGCCAATGTGTCACGCCTCCTTCTGGTTTAGCCATACGAATCAAGGGATTTCATCTGCCATTTATTTTCCCATAGACATTTCATAAAATGCTTATAAAGATAGTTTCCCATGGTCAAACTAAGCGATTGAAAATATCAGGTTTGGGGCGGGGGAATCGACAAGTTTTTGTCTGAGTGAAATGTTATTCTCTTCTGATTGTAAATATAGCTGAATTGCTTGGTTTTACCAAGTAAAACTATTGTTATAAGCATTTTATGAAATGTCTATGGAAAATAAAATGGCGGAAGAAATCCCTTGGTTCGTATGCTTAGAAGTGTGCGTGACTTTGGCTATCTACAGTATACAGGCTGGAGCAGAGCAATCTAGTAAGAGAGTGGCATCAGTGGAGGTCCAAAATGCGTGACTCAGTAGCAAGTAGATGAATAGCCAAGAAGGGGGCTCGCGCTACTTTTGAATGCTAAAATAAAGCTGATAATGTACAATTTGATTCTTTAAACATCTGACCCTTTCAAAGTACATCACAAACTGTCCATTTTGCTGCAACTCGACAGCGCTGCTTAATCCAGAACCTTACTTCCGGGAACTCTTGAGAGTAAAAAACTGGTGCATTGGAGTGAATGGAGATGTCGCGACTCTTCTATATACAGTTCACCTACAAATGAAACTGTTACACATCTACACTATAATTTGACTAGCGTCTGTCTCTCTGTTTCTCTCTCTGTCCTTTGCGTATCTCGAGAACCGTTGGTCGGATCGACTTCAAACTTTAGGAGTACACTGAGGCGGACCTGACGGAGTGCAGTGCACTGTTTTAGTGTAATTTCACAGCGATATACGTTCATTAATAAATCTCTGTTCGATTTTTGCCCCGCCCGGGTGAACAACGAAACGAGCGCTCTCTAACAGCCACAGCTGAAGGTGGGCGGAGCGACCAGGGCAATACAGACAGCAGCATTAGTCTGGATGGTAAAACCTCGCTCCGTGACTTCCGGCTATGGCCGGAACATAGGAACCAAACTGCTGTACTGTAATGTTATGGATCCGGCAAGTTTCTTCAAGTACTTCTTTGAATATTTTGTTTGGTATGGCCGTGCTTCTTATTTTTTCTCTAACTCGTAGCGACTGGTGATGTTAGGCTGCCTACTGCTGCATTTCTACGGTGGAACGAAAACACTGCGGACCAGAACACAGGACCGGAACACGGGGCGGGACATCCTGCCTGTAGTAATACGTTCCAGGCTCTTCTCCTCTGGAAGAGCCTGGTGACGCGAGGTTACAGCAGCACACTCTCTGCGCTGTGTGTACAAGGAATGGCTGCTGCCGACGTTAAACCAAACAGAAGAAGAAGGAATGGCTGTAAGCAGCCATATCCACAGACAGACACAGAGTAGCCTTGCATCCTTTTGTCCAGTCCCCCCCCCTCGCTCAACCCAGCCGCTGCACTGCTGTCTCTCTCTCTCTCACACACACACACACACACACACAGGACAGCAGCCGTATATGTGCGCACTTGCACAAAACTCTCTCTCTGTCTAATGGTTATAATTGACGAACGAGGCTGCTGTTCGTTCATATCAGCAAGCAACATGTTTTGTTTAAACAGCTGCACAGAGTTGTGCACTACGCCATACCGTTCGTTACTCAGAGACCGACCAGCGCTAAAACTAAGTGTGGAGATGCCACTGGATATTGCAAGACTAATGTTAATTATGATTTATGGTACGAGACTTTTGATCACTCCGCAGAAAATCGAACACAAGTACCGTTAAACTTCCTTGATGCAGTCTGCTCCTCCACCAGATAGATAGATAGATAGATAGATAGATAGATAGATAGATAGATAGATAGATAGATAGATAGATAGATAGATAGATAGATAGATAGATAGATAGATAGATATAGTCTCGCTTGCCAGACATTTCCCCTTAAAGTTTCAGGTGAATTCAATAAAAAGGTTGATGATTGAACATCTAATCATTATATGTTTTATTTATGTTAAAGGTAACTTTGAATGATTTAACTAATAATAATATAGAAAAACAAGGATTTTAAATTTGGGGCAACAACATTTATTTCAAGACGGCTTATATTGTATTTTGGTATTTTCTAAAATTAGGATACGGAGAACCTGCAGAAGCAAGTAAGTTAGGCTACTCCACAGTCCACACATCTCTTCACTGTCACCTGAACATGAGGGTTGCTGTGAGGAGCTGGCAAAGTTAGGCCTATAACTAGCGTTAATTACTACAGCCATGTAGGGATGTAACGATAACCAGTTTTAATGATAACCGTGATAAAATTCCTTACGATAACCGTACCGTTTCAAATTTTCATTATCATTAAAACCGTGGTACCGCGATTACCATGTTACCCTGATTACAGTGCTTTGAATTACATGGTAAATACTGTCCATCATCAACCAAACTTGGCAACCGTCTCCCAGATAGGGCTGGGTTAAAAAAATCGATTCTCCGATTTTTAATCGATTTTTATTTTAATCGATTTTTTATTTTATTTTTTATATATATATATATATATATATATATATATATATATATATATATATATATATATATATATATATTTATAAACAGGCTAAAATATTATGCTGTGTATGGTAGTTGAAACATAGTTTCAAGTTGATGTTTATTTATGTTTGTAGTTGAAACAAAAACATAAATACTGTAGGCTACATGAATGGAAATGTTTGATCATTAATATCTACTTTTAGAAATTATATAGGCTGAAATCAAATCACTGTGCATAATTGTGAAAGTGTCTTTATTGACAGATGAAAAGGCTGTTATTTACCCTTTGTCACCACCTGGTGAGTAAATATATGTGTAACTAAAACCATTAAAATTGACAACAGGTCTGCAACTTTTTTCCCCATGTATCTACTTGGCTGGTTGGGAACCCCTGTGTTACATAACTGGACAGTCATGTAATTCAGGGTACAGCTCAAAAAACACGTTTTGGTATCACTAACCAAATCAATATTGAAATTGATCGAATCTGAATCGAATCGAATCGAAATTAATCGATTCGCAACCTTGTGAATCGGAATCGAATCGATTCTTGAAATTTGAACCAATACCCAGCTCTACTCCCAGATGCAGACGAGCAGCCTTGGAGAAATGATTTCAGTGAGTGTATCAATCCTTTTTGGGTCTGAGTTTTCAATATAAAACTTGGTGAACTGTATGTATGTATGTATGTATGTATGTATGTATGTATGTATGTATGTATGTATGCATGTATGTATGTATGTATGTGTTTAATGCATTTGCAATTGCTCAACTGTGATGTCACCCAAGATTTGGGTCTCGATCGAGGCAACAAGGGAGAGGGTGTGTGTGTGTGTGTGTGTGTGTGTGTGTGTGTGTGAAGTGATGTCACACAATTGCACGACTGTGATGTCATCAGGCAATTGTGATGTCATCAGTGATGTCACTCGAGCAATTGTCTGAGGTAGAGACCCAGAATAAGCCCACCTAGGATTTCCTGTCTCTACTGGCACCTGCTTTTGTTGTTTTCCTTCTCTCTGTTCAGTTTTTTGTCTTTTTTATGTGCAAATAATAATACAATAATAATAATAATAATAAATACCTGTGATCAAGGACTCATCTGCCATGGAGCTCCCCTCAATCACTTTCCCATCCACTGGGAACTTTCCTCCTGGGACCACCTTCACGATTTCGCCCCGCTGGACAAGCTCCACCACCACCTGCTCCTCGCTGAAATAGAGAGCCAAAGTCATCCGCCATTCATTTTTCAATCAATTTAGTAAAATGCTTATACAAATAGTTTTCCTTGGTCAAACCAAGCGATTCAGCTATAATTATAATCAGGAGAGTCCCTACAACATTTCACTCAGACCGGACCAAAACAAAACAAAAAAACATGTCACCTGATGATGGAGTGGCCAGGTCCTAACGTCACCACAGTGATCTACAGGAGTGTGTGACTGGTGTGTCACTATGTGTCACCTGATGATGGAGTGGCCAGGTCCTAACGTCACCACATTGATCTACAGGAGTGTGTGACTGGTGTGTCACTATGTGTCACCTGATGATGAAGTGGTCAGGTCCTAATGTCACCACATTGATCTACAGGAGTGTGTGACTGGTGTGTCACTATGTGTCACCTGATGATGAAGTGGTCAGGTCCTAATGTCACCACATTGATCTACAGGAGTGTGTGACTGGTGTGTCACTATGTGTCACCTGATGATGGAGTGGCCAGGTCCTAACGTCACCACAGTGGCATCGGTGGCTTGAAGTGACATGAGCTTGGCCAAAGCCTCGGAGGTTTTACTCTAGGGAAAGGAGAAAACATGGCTTGGGTGAAGAGTCGATTTTGATTGGCTGCAGGGCTGTTGATTAATTTAAAGTTGCTATGAGTATAATTTTGATAATCCATAAATCAGTAACACATTTTGAGACATTAGTGTAATTATCGTAAACGATGTCGCTGAGAAGATCGCCAGCCTCGGCATTGTGAGGATTCTCTATTCTAGCAGGATTCAGTACTTGTCCAGCATCAGCAGGGACAGCTGTAGTAGTTGGATAGCTGCCAAAACTGTGCATACTGTGTAGCCCCGGTGGCCTAATGGATAAGGCACTGGCCTCCTAAGCCAGGGATTGTGGGTTCGAGTCCCATCTGGGGTGAGTTCCAGCAGAGTGGCGCAGCGGAAGCGTGCTGGGCCCATAACCCAGAGGTCGATGGATCGAAACCATCCTCTGCTAGGAAGCTTTTATTTTTTTCTCATCTGGGTTTGAGTGTTGTGGCAAGAGGGACCATATAGAGTTTGATGGATTGAAACCATCCTCTGCTAGAAGCTTTTAGCTTTTGAGTACTGGGTTTGAACCCCCATGCAGACGTGATGGCAGAAGTATCCCTCAAGCACCCGGCATGGTTCTGCGCAACCTCGACTTGGCGCCCGGCGACAGCGAGACTGTGCATACGCCAACGTAACTCGGCGCGTTGGCAGCGGTACACGTCCAAAACATTTTATCATGTCGTTTACCAAGAACTTGCAATCATGTCGGTGGGGGGACATTTTATTGTCCCTCCATTTCAAAACTCATTCCGGTGAGCCTGCAGAAGGCTTTGCTAGATGAGGGACAAGCACTGTTAATGAGGAAATGGCATTTCCTCATTCCTTACAACAGTTGACGCCGCGGAGTCACATTCTCGAGGAGCTGCACACCCCCTACGCCGAGCTGCGCCGATAGAACGCCCAGCTGCGGCGACCCCCTCGGCGCAGTCAGCGCCGGCGATTTCGCTCGAGCATAATTTGCGCTTTAGTAAAACTGAACTCTACTAGTGGATCCAATTAGTGTCTTCTTTGTAGTCCAAAAGTAGAGTGTAATTTAACAAGCTGTGGAGTCTAATAACTGCGTGAGACTGTTGTGTTCAACAAGATAATGTTCACAAATGAACACTACTTGTATTATTTACACATTTACATTTATTTATACATTTACGCTTCAAAAAAATAATAAAAGTGGTGTTCGTTTGTGAAGATTATTTTGCGGTCTATGGTCAGGAAGCAACAAGATTTATGGGAAACACTTGCACTGACAATACCACTGGTGTGAGATATTTTTGCTTTGTTGCTGCAATACGGTTTCCATTCTTTTACTGTGGTTGTTTTTTAATCATGGTCACAAGCAAATCCCAGAATAAAACTTTAGTGTGGTCTTATGATTGTCGTATACAGTCAGCTGATATACGGGAAAGATGATCATCTACTCACAACCACTCCTGATATGACCTATAATTACATCCCAAATTCCTAAATTGTTCAAATCCTCACAGTCGAGACAAGATATTGCAATAAAAAGTCTTAACAATGGGACTGGTGCAAAGTCATATATATTCATATATTCACACTGACCCACACTCTCTGAGGTCAAATACAGTAGTACAGGAGTACCTCAAGGATCTGTGAGCTCTCCCTTTTTATTCACAGCATACACAATAATAATAATAATAATAATAACTTTATTTGTAGCACTTTTCAATACAAGTAACAAAGTGCTTAAGTGAGTGTAGAAGCAGCCAGCCCAATAACATCATAAAATTCTCTGATGACACCATTGTTTTAAGCCTGTTGCGAGCTGGTGATTGCCCCTCACAACACACCTCCCAACATCTATCGCCATCTTGAACAAACAACCTGCTCAATCTAAAATCTAAAAATCCTTTATTATTTTGATTGCCAAGCCACTTGTTTTTAAATTGTAAGCTACTTTTGCACAGTAGTTTCTTAGTTATCTTATCTAGTTATTTTATCTTTTTCCTTTGCATGTTTTTTATTATTATTATTCATAGTGCAATCTATTTGGCAGCCAGTGCAATACAATCATGCATTCTTCCGTAGGGTGCATCTCCCTCAAGTAAAAGGTGTAGACCTGTCGTTGTCTCTGTATGTCATACTTGTTGTTTTTATTTGTGTGTATGATTGAAATGCAGCTGATGTAGCACTGTTGTCCAAGACAAATTTCCCTTCGGGGACAATAAAGTTTATCCTGATCCTGATATGAAGAATAAGAACAGGTCTGCCCTTTGTGTGACATAGAGTGAAAAGTAGGATGATGGGGAACTACATAATAAATACAGTATAATATGTACAACACTGCTTGAGGTGAAGATGTTGGTAGTCACAGCCATTGTTCTGTTGATTCACAGTAGCATTATATGAAAAGATTCATTCGAAAAACAATATATACAGTATATATAGGCTAATACTTTTGGAAAATATAGCTTGTGTCTTAGGGCTCTATCTTCCCGACGGCGGTAATTTTGCGTTAGCGCCTGTTTTGCGCTGGAATAGCGCCGCGCAAAGCCCTAATTTTGGGCGTGTCGGCCCGCTGCACTTCACGTCATCTCGGCGCACATCTCCGTATAGGCGTGTTTATGCCCAAAAGCATTGTGGAGGTGTGGTCATGCCCATAAAACCACAGCGTCACGTCAGTCAATATATATACATTCGAATCCCACCAATTTATTCTGTAATTTTCCCCTTGGCGCACATAAAGACACATGCTTCCGTCACTATCTGCTTGATGGCGAGAGGGACTTCAGCTGCCATCCGCGCTGTGGAGAAGCTGGTCTTACATGCGTGCAATTGCAGGGAAAGAGCTTACTGTACTGGCCGGACACAGGTGTTGTGCGAAAAAATGATGCGTTTTGAATTGGATTAGGGGAACATGGGTCTGGCGGGGCGGGAGTCTGCGTGCGCCGGGTGCTGGAGGGGGGTCTCCCCCGAGAAGGTGGGAGCTGGACGGGTATGCAGGCTTGGTGGTGGGGTGGGTGTGGGTCGGTGCCCTGGGTTTTTTGGGCCGGCCAGCTTGGCACAACACCTGTCACAACTTTCTCAAAAGCAATCTATTGTTACCTCACACCACAAACCTGTACATGTATGGTCGGGAATTATGTAGCCTAATAAAACGAGTGGAGTGCAGAGTGACATCCATGCCGTGCGTAAATGGATCCAAGCAAGGATTTCCTGCACTGCACGGAGATGTGGAGACTGTCTGCGCTCAGGCGTACGTCTGCATTTACGCTAAGACCAGCTATGTCCTGGCATTAAAATTGAGAGCACCCACGGCCCCTTTTTCTAACACATTGCGCTGGAACGCCTATTTTGGAACGGGCAACTCCCAAACCTCTCTTTGCGCTCGGCACATACCGACGGTATCTTCCCCACAGCGCTAAATGACACTTGCGCGAGACACATGATAGGCTAGAGGCCACGGACACGCCTGGGCCACGCCTACACCTGTGTCATCACAGCGCAAAACTGGACGGTGGAGGCAGACAATAGCTTAGACGCTGGGAAGATAGCAATAAGAGGCGCACAAACGCAGCGCAAACGATAGCGCCGTACAACGATAGGGCCCTTAATGTTGAATTTCAAACAATTACTGATTACCTGTTAGACCAACTTAAATTGTTTGTATTTTACTACCCCCCCCCCATAAGCTTAGATGTGAACTCATTTGTGACCATTAAAAAAGAGGATATACAATATACAAATTATTCGAGTTATGATTCAAATAGCCATGTCATTACAAAGAGACAACATTTTCTGACAGTCTTGTGGTGTGAACTCAATCAGAGACAAGCATTCAAGCAAGAAGTAAGACTTTTTTCTACCTTTGCGATGTGCTCCAGCCACCGGCCGAGGGCGATGAAAACGAAGAGCATGGGCGGAGTGTCGAAGAAGGTGACGGGGCTCTGGGCGGCGCGCTCGGCCATGGCCACGATGAGGACCACACAGGAGTAGATGTAGGCGATAGAGGTGGCTAGCACGATCAGCACGTCCATGTTAGCGGTGTAGTGTCTTAACGAGCGGTACGCCTGGACGTAGAAGTATCGGCCTCCGAAAACCTAGAGGGGAGAGAGAGAGAAAGAGAGAGGGGGGGCTAGCAAAAGTCAGAGCAATATACCCTTTTCACGGGGACAATTTTGTGTCGAAAAGGCAGAATAAACACAGGTGCAAGGCAAGCAAAACACTAATGAGGGTTTCCAAATTCCAATCATGGAACTTAGAAACCATCATTAGTGTTTTGCTTGCACCTGTGTTTACCCTGCCTTTTCGACACAAAATGGCCCCTGTGAGAAGGGTCTATAGTGTGAGCAAACATGCATTAAAGTGGTATGTTTTTTTTTATTTGGTGACATTTTTGTTGCTCAGCGCTCACTGCTGTGGTGTTTCTAATGTCCGCAGTGAAATCTTATAATTTCCTTTACAGCACTTAAAGTACTAGCTGAGCTAAGCACAAATCCATATACATTTTTAAAATCGGTCTAAATGAGACCACAACACAAGTTTCCTTAAATCAAATGAATGGAAGTCGAGTGAAGGCTAAACTTATTTTGGTGATTTTTCTTTTTTTTTAAGAAAATCAACTGTGGTAAATACGTTTAATCAAATTTCTTGATCATGTGCTTTTGCCATGTGTAGCCACATGTCTTTTCCACAGCATTTGTTTGTTACCTCTAACAGAAAATATTCTGTGGGGCTTTTCCTTAAGGGGTCCCATTTGATACTATTTTTAGCTGTATAAAACATGACTCATGGGTCTTAAAACAAGGTGAAGAATTATGTTGCAAAAAAAGGAACCCAGCCTCTGTGGGACTTCTATCCACTCTGTCTCTCCCCTCATTGATATGTTAGGATAGATCCATCTTAGGTGCAGTTGATTGTCTTCTGGACATTATTCCATGCTACACGCTATGCTACAGACAACAAGGTTTGGTCTTCTGCATTCAGTTGACGGGGGCGGCGCTGTAAGTGGGCAAACAGAAATGTATATTATACTCGGTGATGTCGCAAAGTCACGGAAGTCAAAGCGGCTCGTTTGAGGCATTTTTTCCTTACATGGCTGGTGTGGATTTATCCGGGGACCATGTGTTTTGAGACTTCCATGAAGTTTATATACAACAAAGTCCTTTATAATCAGAGGCAAGGGAAATCCTGTTTCATACGAAGAAGGACTTTTAACGTACTAAATAATATTGTCATTAGTCATTAATGGGTTGTAATACAAGTAGGGCTGGGTTCAAAAATCGATTCTCAGATTTTTAATCGATTTTTATTTTAATCCACGATTATCGATTCATATGTCCAGAGATCAATTTTTATTTTTTTTAATAAACAATTAATCGAATCGATTCTTGAAATTTGAACCAATACCCAGCTCTAAATACAAGTGGGTTCCCTGTACCTGAACAGGTGTACAGAGCAGGAAGAAGGCCAGGTTGATGATGGAGAGGCCGGGTAGCAGGTTCTGTTCCTCGGGCATGGAGCCTCCATGCTCCTGGTGCTGACTGTCCATCACCATCATGTAGATCATGATCCCCATCACAGGCAGGCCGAACACCAGGCTGAACAGAAAGGAGTTCTTCCACCTGCACACCAACAGAGACAGACTGTTCATGGATTTGTTTACAGATCGCTCAGAACACAGCAGTTTTTCACGTTATGCCAGCTTGCCTTGCCACAGTCACAATTCAATGAAAAATGTCTCTTTCACCTTGTTAGCTAATTGTCTATATATCATGTTTGCCTGATTAACAATAAATCTGCAAAAATGTACAGAATCAAAATCCCATGACCTAAAAAAAAACCTGCATCCAATCCATTTGTGAAAGCTCAAGATGATGGACACTACATTTCTGAACTTTTGAACACTTTTGAACCATCCCTCTCCATGTTCGGTCCGTTAGGTTCCACTCCAGTCCAGTGTTCTGTTTCAACCTGGAAATCCATTACAGAAACACCCAGATGCCATTTCTTTGTTATTTTAAATGTGTCTATTGTTCTTGTTATATTGATTTTAATTGAGTTTGCTCTTCTTTGTCAAAGGAGAGTTGACCATGCACGTTTTTCCCTTTGTGAGATAGTAATAGAAAAGCTGAGAGACAGAAGAGAAAAGGCTCTCCAGCAGGGACAGCTGTAGTTACAGAGAGAGGGTTTTTCACAGCGACACCACTAAACCAGCACTGTGAACTGTTACACAGTTGCACCAACACTTAGATTTATGTTTATATAGCTGTCTAAAATGTGCATAGCGTGTAGCCCCAGCGGCCTACGTCAGTCAGCGACGGAGGGTCTGAATCACAAGTCAAATTTCTGGCTTCCACAGACACGAAATGTGCGGCGAAATCTGATTGGCTGGGCTGTAACAGAAGTTACGTCATATAGTCAAGTCAAGTCAAGTCAAGTCAAATTTATTTATATAGCACTTTTCATACACAAAGGCAATTCAAGGTGCTTTACAAAAAAATAATTGAAAAAACAAGCAGCAAAGCAATGCATATATAAAAAAAATATATATATATATATATATATATATATATATATATATATATATATATATATATATATATATATATATATATATATAAATATAGCGTGCATCTCTCGCCACAAGGTCCATCCGTGGTTGGTCAATTCATGTCTGTCACGCCTCTTTTTGTGTATTGGGGGCCACTTTTCAGAGTTGTGTTCCAGACGTAGATGTATCTACAGTTGGCTACTGCGAGACTAACTTCTACATGGAGCACCCCCAAATTTTATTTTTCAAAGGAGAGTGGATGATGCACCTTCGAGAACATTTTTACGGCGTGGCACTAGGGGCCGTAGGCATAAGAGGGTCTGGCCATATGTCTGTCTGTATGTATGTATGTCCCCAAGAAAGAAAGAAAGAAAGAAAGAAAGAAAGAAAGAAAGAAAGAAAGAAAGAAAGAAAGAAAGTGACCGGTCGCCAAAAGAAAGTGGCCAGGTTGCTGATGATGTTATACAGTTCTATGTCACCACGAAAGAAAGAAAGTGTCCTGGTCGCTGATGATGTCATGACACAGAGAAATTGTGATGTCATCGGTGATGATGTTATCAGTGAGTGATGCCATCAGTGATGTCATCAGTGATGATGTCATCAGTTATCTCAATCGGGGAAAGCTGCTACTAAATTGAATACACTGTGTAGCCCCAGTGGCCTAATGGATAAGGCACTGGCCTCCTAAGCCAGGGATTGTGGGTTCGAGTCCCACCTGGGGTAAAGCTCTGCAGAGTGGCGCAGTGGCAGCGTGCTGTGCCCAAAGGTCAATAGATCAAAACCATCCTCTGCTAAAACACTTTTTCAATGCCAGGACCTTCTAGCTCTGAGGCAACACCATGCCCTTCCCAGAATATGTTGTCCTTTGTGAGACAGTAGTAGAAAAGCTGAGAGATACAGAGGAGAAAGGCTCTACTAGGAATGGAGTATTGTCCAGCAGGACAGCTAGTTACAGAGAGGGTTTCAGCGCTAACACCATTTAACCAGCACTGTGAACTGTCACTTACTGTAGTTGCACCAACACCTGGATTAGTGTTTGGATAGCTGCCCACAGTGAGTAAACTGTGAAGCCCCAGTGGCCTAATGGATAAGGCACTGGCCTCAATAAACAGTATTTGTTCATGTATATTTATAGTTCATGTTGTCAGTTTATTGACATGACCATAAATGAAATGCTGTTTATAATTCGATGATAAGCAATAATCAATTAGCAATAAACAGTATTTGTTCATGTATATTTAAATGATCCGTTTGCAATAAACATGCATCGACTGACTGGTTGAATTCAAGACACTGACAATACAAAGTTACACTCACCCAAAAAAGATTTTGGGATGTACCGGTAAGCACCCTGAGATCTACATGCTGGATTTGCATTTGGACAGCTGTCTAAACTGGCTGCTCTGTGTAGCCCCAGTGGCCTAATGGATAAGGCACTGGCCTCCTAAGCCAGGGATTGTGGGTTCGAGTCCCATCTGGGGTGAATTCTAGCAGAGTGGCGCAGCGGAAGCGTGCTGGGCCCATAACCCAGAGGTCGATGGATCGAAACCATCCTCTGCTACAGTCTTTTCTACATAGACGTGCAGTGGGATTTTAAATTGTGCGTGTGTTTATATACTCTTGCATTTGAAACGTATCTACATCTATAGTAGAGGTGCAAGTATCAACCAAGTTAGTAGTGTTTAATTTTGTATCAGTATATCTGTAGAGTAGACATTTCAAATGTATTTGAACTTTTCAAAGGAGATACTCGCACATCCAATTCTCTCAGATGCAGGTGCATTGGAAAGTATCACTCGAGTCTTGTTGACGAAGGTCCAGTAGGACCAAAACGTTGTGTGATGATCAATAAATGGTGATGAGCAAGACTCAAAGCAAAACGTAAAGAAACTCCTAATACATTCTAATACGATCTGGTCAGATTTCAACATAAGTCTTGTAGCATATCTGGATCAGGCAAGCAAAAATCTGCTGTGTGGTTTGAAGACCGAGTGACCAAGGGTGGAATGACAGCTGCCCTTGGCAGGATTTGAACCCACAATTAGTATTCTTGTGGTAGCCTCCCTATCAAAGTCAGCCATCCAAACACTGGCCATTGAAATAAGCACAAAATTAAGTGGGCATGCAGTCAGCTCAGAGACAGGCTGGCAGCCTCTGTGAATTCATAATGACAATGAAGACCCATCAAGTCCTCATTCAAATTAATGGGAAACAAAACTGAAACAGATACTTGCTGTCGAATCTCTTCCGTCTGATCGAGGTTGCTTTTGAAGCCTGCCTTCATCAGACTGGCCCCAAAGCCCAGACTCTGGAATGACAAATGAAACCAGGACGTGTCGTGACGCTAGCAAGAAGCACTGAGAGATTTACGAAAGATACAACAGGTGTATTTTCACATAAAAATACTTAAAAATACATAAAAAGACTTAAGACAGATCCAAAACCTCAGTGATCTGACGTTACCTCTATGATTTTGATAATATCTCGAGCTCCGAGTGCTTCTGGGTCAAACTGGACGTGGGCTTTATTGGTTGCCAGGGCAACGGAGGCCCCAAGGATCCCTTTGGTCGAGGTGAGTTTGGACTCAATGTTATGGACACATGATGCACATGTCATGCCGGTTACCTGTAAGTGACAGTAGGATGAAATGAATTAATATTTTTAATATGTTAGGGGGGTTCTTTT
The DNA here is from genome assembly GCF_964638095.1 of Poromitra crassiceps. Lineage (NCBI taxonomy): Eukaryota > Metazoa > Chordata > Actinopteri > Beryciformes > Melamphaidae > Poromitra > Poromitra crassiceps. The sequence continues at coordinate 72,444,011 of NC_139625.1, forward strand.
CATTTAGACACATCCTGGCTAGGATTCATTATGTGAACATGTTCTAGTTTTGTTTTAATAAGTTCATTTATCATTATGTTAAGGGAGGTGTCAATTTTGCAGTTTCTTCTTTAAAGCCGACTACCTTCCTGTTAGCCCTCTACTACGGTAACTTGAATGTGGATAAAAAGCTGATGTGTCAATTTTCACCCGGGTGTAGTCCATGTGACTATTTGTACCCGGGTGTAAATAGTTTATGTGGCTATTTACACCCCAAAGCTACTGTATTTACACCACAATTCAGAAAATGATTAGAATGTATTTTATATTTTGAATATAACTAAATGTTTCTAGAGCACATGGCCGAATTTTTTTTTTGCAAATTGGGGGGAATTCCCCCCTAATATGCTTCACATGGGGGGCGGGGTAGACTTTGGGGAGAGATGATCCGGGGGTCTGGTGGCCACAGGGGTCTTTGAGGGGCTTCGACGGGGTCCCTAACAAATTGATGCGAAAATGATTCATTTACAAGAAGCTAACAATTACAGTAGAGAATGTAGAAGAATGGCTATTTTGATTATAGTTATAGTAGATCATTGTTACTTCTATACCTACAACACTTTTATTTTATTTTTTTGTATCGGTATTCTGGACAAATATCTTCAGAGAAAATCACCATCATCACCACTCACCAGGAGATATTCTGTATCTAGGAAGTTTAACGTTACGTGGCTTGTGTTAAATTAACCTACCGTTCATCAATTATAAACATCACGCAGCTCTTTATTTTCTTGTACTGTAAACACTAAACAGTCCTCTACACTCCATTTCATCATTCTTATGTTAATATGACTTTCTGAACCTTGAAACGTATATGGCAGTGTCATGTCCAGATTTAACTATTTATGCTAGATTAAAAAGTAAAAAAAAAAAAAAAAGAAAAAAAAGCCTCACAGCTCCGAGACTCCTCCGTTGTAGTGTGCTTGTAAATAGGGGTTGTAAATAGCATAGCAACACGGCAGATGCTATTTACACCCGGGTACGAATAGACACTCCGTAAAAATTTAATTGTGCGCCTCTTGTAAACTTTCCAAATGTTATTGCACCGAATGGATCAAATTGTGATCATGAAACAAGTAATTTCATGTGGGTTGTGTGCCGCTCAAAACAATGGATGCATTTTTTTGCAGTCAAAAACAGTAGCGCCCTGTAGCTACATTACAAATGCTACATTCACATGCTCCTCAGATGGTCCCATTTCCCAAGTTGGGAAGTAGTTCTTCTGTCGCCGGTGCATTCATGAGCTTCAAGTCTTAATGTGGAACCAACAAGGACGCTACAAAGAAGATGTGTTGTATTTCATTGCTCACAGTGTTTGAACATGTTGATGGCTGTTTCCAGTTTTGACGTGACAACAAACAGCAAAGGAAACGGTCGGGAACTATTTTTTCGGACAACGCTGAGGAAGGTCTTTGACTGAAACGTTCGTTGCTGCTGCCCAGGTACATGAGGAAATAAATCAACAAAAAGACATTTGGAGTGCTGGCTTTTCTCTTGTTCATATCTTGTGCTTGCCCTGCACCCAGTGAGTTTTTAAATATTTTTGAGTGTGCTTGCAACCTGACTTTCTACTTTGTACTATTTTTTCGGACACCACATAAATGCAGTGCACGTACTCTCATTGCCAGAAGCGACAAAAGTTCCACACTACAAAAGTGACACACTATAGCTTTAAGGATGACGGCTTACGTTCAGGTCCAGTTTCCCATGCGTTACTGCATTGTCCTCGATCAGTGTAGCACCGAAGCCTAAGTCCTCAACAAGCTGAGTCACCCCAGCAGCGTCCACAACAGCGAAATCATACTTGACCTCTGCCTTCCCAGCCATCAGGGCCACCAGCACCGAGATGATTCCTGCCATTCACACAAACCACATCAGTGAGCCAGGATTGACAGAGACATGAAGAGATTGATGAACATTTGGATTTGCGTTTGGATAGCTCTACACACAGCATAGCCCCGGTGGCCTAATGGATAAGGCACTGGCCTCCTAAGCCAGGGATTGTGGGTTCGAGTCCCACCTGGGGTGAGCTCTAGCAGAGTGGCGCAGCGGAAGCGTGCTGGGCCCATAACCCAGAGGTCGATGGATCGAAACCATCCTCTGCTAAGTAGACTTTTTCAACTCAGGGACTTGAGGACCAACTCACTCGGGAAGTTCTCAACTATATGGGACCCATTTCTGCCCTACTTGGACGAGGTTAGAAACGACGAGTAACTTTCCCAGTCGATTTCTTTTGTAAGCACATAGGCTTCTTAGGTAGCTGGTAGCACCATGTCGCAATGTTGGTATGTTTTTTTGTTTGTTTTTTGTTTTTTTCTTTCTCTGTGTTTGTTTGTTTTGCTTCTTTATGTTTTTTTGTTTATTGTTTTGTTTTTCATGTTCTAAAAGTTGAAAAATTCAAAAATAAAATAATGAGGGAAAAAAGAAGTGGACCATGCCCTTCCCAGAACAAGGCTCTAGTAGGATTCACTACTTGTCCAGCAGGGTCAACTGTAGTTACAACACCTGGGTTTGTGTTTGGACAGCTGTCTAAACTGGCTGCTTAGTGTAGCCCCAGTGGCCTAATGGATAAGGCACTGGCCTCCTAAGCCAGGGATTGTGGGTTCGAGTCCCATCTGGGGTGAATTCCAGCAGAGTGGCGCAGCGGAAGCGTGCTGGGCCCATAACCCAGAGGTCGATGGATCGAAACCATCCTCTGCTAGGACCTTTTGTCAGCCATGGGTTTGATCCCTCAAACATCCCTTGAGCAAGATACTTAACCCCCACATGCTCCCAGGGCGCTGAACTAGCTGGATCAATGAAGTACATCACATTTAAACAAAAACACTTATATGCACAGCTATCAGTGTCTTCTTATGAGCTATCAGTGTCTTCTTATGTGTTGTCCAAAAGTCGTGTGTAATTGTAATTGATTAGGAATTTTCTCAAGGGATCTCCAGATGTGAGAAAAACAGTGAACAGGAGAGCAGGTGTTTTTCGTGCATAGAAAGCATTACAGATACTTATTTGACCAAGGATCCGGTAACATGAAGACAATAGGCCCAAGGATCACCTCATGGGGGGGGGGGGGGACTTTGTCTCCTTGACTCTTATTTCTTTATCTAGCATTCCTGTATCACATGATATGCGATACACCAACTGACATGTGGATATTTAGCCACTCATCCATAACTATCACAGTTCAAATCCCATTTATGCAGATGAGGATGTTCATTTGCATAAGAAAACATAAAACAAACGTCATCTTACACAGTTTCTCAATCTTCACTAGCTCTATGTGCTCTTATCGTGATGAAAACTAAGTTGTAAGGGAAGCTTAAGTCTTTTTCAGTCAATTACTACCGTAAATTCCGGACTATAAGCCGCGGCTTTTTTCCCGTTTTTTGGCCCCTGCGGCTTATATAACGGTGCGTCTTATCTATGGATTTTTTCAGAAAAAAAAAAAAAAAAAAAAAAAAAATCTCTTTTTTAGCACTCTTTCTAACTATAAATCCACTTCTGTTTTAATTTCCTCTCTTGCCCTCTTTTCACCACACCGCGGACACTGTGTGCACTGTAAAAATAAACAACGGTGGTGTTGTGTTATGTTGTTTTGTTGAAATGTTACGGTAATACGGTAAATGGGAGCTTCCTCAAACAGCCATCTCTTTCCCGACAATCCCCTCTGTGCGTGACCACTTACATATGGTAATTACGGTAAGCAAACGGCCACAAGCCCATCAACTCCCTCCCCCGACTACCAGGAGAAAATCACAAACTTCGGCGAATTCACACAAAGGAAGATCAAGGAATATTCCATCGAACCGGAGCAGATCATAAATATGGATGAAGTGCCTTTGACGTTCGACCTGCCACTCACTCGGACTGTTAACAAGAAGCGCCCTGGAGGATTCTTTCACCAAAAAAAAGCTTTGCTCGTTCTCGACAGCATGAGAACGAGCAGTAGATGATCATGAGGTGGTTTTTCAGACGTGTCGATATAGCAGTTTATCGCAAAAGTGTAATGGAAACACATTTTTCGCATTTGCACGTCATGTGACCCATATTATGCCTTGGAAAAGGAGCGGAAAATAAGTTTGGTAAGTAAGGTTCGATAGCCGTGTCAAAACCTCCGCAGCAAGTGGAAAACTTTGAAGCAACGCTACCTAGCAGAAAGACGAGTGTTGTGCAAAAGCGTAGCCGGGCAAATTAGATAATGTTTAATGGCAGAAATCGGTCCATGGTGACAGCAGGCTGCCTGTGTGCGCGCATTTGGCACAGCGGCGAGATGAGAGGATGAAAAGCACACACTGGTGCGGTGGTGCTGTCTGAAGTGAATACAGTGACTGTGAGTAGGCTAATACATTGCACACGTTTCAGGTGCAATTATAGAACCAAATCAGCCTTTTCCCCCCTCCATCTCTAAATCGGACCAGTTGTAGGCTATTAGGCTACCTTTTTTCCTCTGCCTGTCGCGCTGACTGCATTCACGCAGCCAGCAACATTTTGCGACTCATTTTCTTTTGAATTGATAATCAGGCTCGTTTATATGCATTGTAACTTCATGTTGGGATTTCCATTGACCATTGGTTGGATTTGAGCATGCAGGGGACGGGATATGGGGCAGATCCCCGTGCGTAATCACTGTGGCAGCTGCTGCAACGGGGAATCACTCAAACGCAACTTCAATGGAAACGCCTACAAGTCGCAATTGTACATTGTCGAAGTTGTAGAAATATCGCAATTCTTTTGCGAAAAACTGTAATGGAAACACAGCTATAGATGAAGAGGAGTTCGTTGGTTTTGAGTGACAATGAAGGAGAGAGGAGAGTGGTTGACGAAGCCACCCTGAACCTGTTCGTTTCCGACACTGAAGATGAGGACTTTGGTGGTTTCAGTACGCAGGAAGAAGAGGAAGACGAGCATTAGTGACTTGACTTCTCTGGTTACAGGTTTGCTGCACATATAGCCTATTGTTGTGTGATTTTGTCTGGGAATTAGTGACCTGACTTTTGTTTTGTTTTGTTGAAATGTTAATAAATGGGAGCTTCCCCAAACAGCCATCGCTTTCCCGACATTCCTCTCTGTGCACGAACCCTTTCATATGGTAATTAAACATCAAAACACCCGCGGCTTATAGACCGGTGCGGCTTATAGAAGAAAAAAATAGTCAATTTTGGTCCCGCGGCTTATACACCGGTGCGTCTTATAGTCCGGAATTTACGGTACTTCTTGCTCATACTGCAATCTGTGTTGTATATTCATATGACAGAGAAATGTGTGACAGTCAAACTCACCTGTGTGTTTAAGGAGGTTCCTCTCGATGTTGGCCACACAGGAGGAACAGGTCATGCCCGTTATGCGGATGAAGCATTTTTGCACCTTCATCTCAGGGGGCTGACAGCGTGCGGCAGCCATCTTTGATCCGGTGCCATTGCTGACTGCCGCCCTACGATGAGTTTGCAGGTCAGGTGGTTCGGAGGGCTTTGGGCGGACATGAGTGGAAGGTCTGGACCTTTCAACGCTTTGGATATCGGCTGGGGATGCAAGTTCAGAAGAGAAGGACTTGGGGGGTTAATTGCCTTGCTCAAAGGCCTCAACAGTAGCTGCTAAAATACAATTAAAACACAACAGCCAGATAATACAAACATCAAACACACAAAAAGAGTCTAAAATGCAGCTGCATTTCCGGGTTACAAAGATTTTTAACATGACTTTAAATTTCCCCAAATGGACTAGATTAGTAAAATGAAGTGAGAAGGCTTTTTCCCCAGCTCAGTGCAAACCAGTGGAACCTGGTATGAAAGCCACCTGGTGGAACAAAGCCTAGGAGGTCTGCATCAGGAGATGAAATATAAATATAAGGGGAGTTTACCCATCATGTCCTGGTACACAAAAATATACATGTGACGTTTTCTAGAAGAGTTAGTGACGGCCAGTTAACCAACTCATAGAGCATACAAGGACCAGAATTAGTTATAAGTTACCACTGAACATCACCATAGTCCAAAACGCTTGAAAAGGTAGCCTGCACAAGTTTTTTCCTGGCTAACAATTTAAAAACAAGGTTTTCAAAGTGAACTTTGTAAAAAAAAAAAAAGAGCTTGTCATCAACCAAAAACCTAAATGTAAACTTGTTTTTTATCTGACATTTTATCTGATTAACTTGGTGTAACTATGGTTTTATGTGTTGTTTTACCTTCACATTGATTTTATTAACATTTGTTTTGATCTGTTTGCTAGGGCTGCAACAATGTTTTTCATTGTTTATTTAATCTGTCAATCAGTTTCTCATTTAATCGATTAGTTGTTTGGTCTATAAAATGTCAGAAAATGGTGAAAAATGTTTCCCAAAGAAACCAGAAAATATTCACATCAATCAGAGATTTTTAGGTGGGGGGAGGGGATCTTAAAAAAACTACTGACACGAGGTAATCGATTCCCAAAATATTGGGCAATTAATTTAATAGTTAACAACTAATTGATTAATCGTTGCGGCTCTACTGTTTGTGCGCAGCACTTTGTAACATGTCTTCCCTCTTCCTGTCCAGACTTTTCCTGCTGGGATTTGAAGTTGAACAGACAATAAAGCAATATAAAGTAAATCAACCAACCATGAAGTCACCTGCAACAAGTTCAACGGTCCTTACCATTTAACCAATAATTCCTTCCAAGAATTTGGTTTGAACACCTGACAGATTTGAATCCTGTTACAACTCACAACTCATCATATTACATACCCTATACAAAACATCACTCCCATGCATGCTAAGCGGTACAAAGAGGTTCATTGCTGTCTGGTGTACAGCTGCAGACTTCCAGACAGCTTGACCTTGACAGCTGAAAGTGAAAAAGGTGCATGAAAGAATCTGCTCCTAATCGGCCTGGGTTAATTCCCCTTCTTGGCAAGCTGTTGTGTCATTAAATCCAACAAGAAAAGCCACGGCTGATTCGAGAGCCCTCCGTGTCCTGTTAGACAGCATACTTGTCTGGTTTCCACGGTAACCGGTAGTAAGACAGGTTGGGATAAATGTGTTTGAAAATGGGTGAAGTGCCTTGTTGGCTTAGAGCAGTGGTTCTCAAACTTTTTAACATCAAGGACCCCTAAACTGGCTTTTTTTTAAGAACTGGACTCCATAATCCTGTCTTACGTCTGGAATTATAAGAATGACAGAATTTCCAAAATTCAAAGTCTGAAGGAGGGCTGGCCTTGCCAGTATTTAGGCATTACTACTGGGCTGCCAATGTTAGGGCTTTAATGTTTTGGCGGCAAGGGACTTCTGATAATTTAACCCTGTGGCTGAAAATGGAGGCCAGCTCTGCTGCCAGCTGTACTCTGCCAGCCCGAGAAACCTGGGGCTTTACAAAACGTAAGGTTTGTTGTGAGAAACTCTGTCAGAATTCTAAACAAAGTCAGGAGTGTTTTGAGTCTACCAGATGTTTCTGTCCACACACCAATTTGTCTTGGTCACCCTCTTTCACCTTCATGGTCAGGAAAAACCTTCCATGCGTGGAGTGAGAAGGGACTGGTTTCCATCAAAGACCTATACATAGATGGTCATTTTGCATCCTTTGATCAACTAAAGAGGAGGTTTGAGTTGCCCGCCCGGCACGCACTGGTTCAAATACCTGCAAATCAGAAATCATGTTCGATCCAAGATTCATAATTTTGAGGCGCTCCCAAATGAACATGCCTTTTTCGAGCCAACATGATCTCTGTTATACGGATGGAGTCAGGTCCCTAAGGACCAACTCAATTAAAACATTTCTAAGGATTTGGGACCCGTTTCTAGCCTACCTCGATGAGGTTAGGGGCAGCAGGTGACTTGCCCGGCTAGTTCCTCATTGACCTCTCTTACACAACATCTCCTAGAAGCACATAAGCATCCTATCCAGCTGGTAGCATGATATATTACGAAACTGTAATATTGAGTGTCGTTGCGGCTTGTTTTCTGTTTGTTTGTTTTTTGTTTTGTTTTCTCCCCTGTATCTGAGCCTGTTTGTTTGTCTTGTTCTGTTTCAAGAAAACTTGAAAATAAAATATTAAGGGGGGGGGGGGGGCCCTAAACTGACACAAATTAGACCACGGACCACCATTTGATAAGATTTTGTCACAGGGTCCCAATCTGATAATACTTTTTGCTTTTAGATGTTTTATTACAGAAAGTGTATGAAATCCATGACCAAAATAGTCATACACTCTGTCATACTGTTACTTATGGATGGAATTATAGTGCAATTATTTATTTATCATTTATTTTCACTATAATTCCTGGAAGCCTCAAGGAACCCTAGCGGTCCCCGGACCCCACTTTGAGAACCACTTACGGCCGGAACACACATCTTGCGTGTGCGTGGCGTGTGCGTGTGCGTGGCGTGCTTGCTGCGGCTGGCACGCCCGTGGCATCCACACAGGCAGCGTGGCTGGTGCGTGCAGCTGCTGCGCTGCTGCCTGTCTGCCAACTATCTTCCTATAGAGTTTACCATTTATTAAATTTGCTATAAACAATACAATGATGATTTTAACTGAAGATCGCTTGGGCTCACTTCAGAATCGAGGCAGTATGATTTGTGTGTGTGTGTGTGTGTGTGTGTGTGTGTGTGTGGTGGGGAGGGGAGGAACGAAGCCACGTTGTAGCCTATCTGGTTTTTCAGAGGGCAGGAGAACTGCAGCTGTGAGCTCAGCTCATCCTCTCGTCTCAAATCAAAACGAGCCTTGATTGGCAACCAGAGTCAAAAAAAATATGCCGCAAATTCGCCCAGAGAAATAAACACGGAAGTGTTGTGAGAATTTTATTGTTGATATAAAAGAGAATATGCTCTCAATTGTATAACATTGTAATTTAGGATGTTACCTGAACGCAACACAGGTGGTTACAGCCAATGACATGCACGGAAAACGTATGTATGTGTGTGTGTGTGTCTCTGACCCAGTGTCAGTGTCAATAAACAGCTCCATGGGAGAAGAACCACAGAGAAAGAGAAACTGTTCCTCGTGTATATTTATTTCCTCCGTCTTGCTGCTGCTCTGGGAGTGCACGCGAGAACTGCTGCATTAACCCACTCTGCTAACAGTTATTATGTCTGCTTTGAAAATAGTGCTTGTATGATATGATTATGAACAGAAATAGGTAATTTTTAATGTGTATTTCTGTAGAGACGCTAGAGACACGCGCGCGGAAAGCTGAAAAAATAGGCTTCGCTTCTATTCTCTAGATGACGCGCGTCTCACGCTCGCAAGACACGCGCCTGAGACGCGCGTCTGATGCCGGTGGTGTGGCTGCTGTAACCTGTTAACATGGGAACCGAAATGAAAACGCCACGCAGACGCCACGCAGACGCACAGCACACGCAAGATGTGTGTTCCGGCCGTTAGAGGCCCGATGCACTTTGCAGGTAGTATTGCAAGCACTTAATGAAAGTCTCCCTTGTACTTCCATCATTTTACACCTTTGTATGTATTGTACATTATGCACTGGGAAGATTTTTATTCCACACTATTATATTATTACTGTGTACTCAACTTGCTTACTGTGTGCACTCAACTTGCACTGCCCACATTTCCCTATTGGGACAATAAAATGTATGTTAATTTCCCTCACCTTTCCCTTCATTACTTCACTGAAATAAGTGTTACGAGAGTACTATTAATTAAACAATACGATGAGCTCCTACTTCACCATTGCATCTTTTTAGACAGACTTCACAATGAATCCTACAGAATTTCTGAGCAAATCATTTGAAAAAGATGCCATTTTCTTACTACAAGCCTCCAAGATTGTGAAGAACAGATGGGAGGAGATTTTGGAGCCATAATCACAAAACGTAGTCATAATTAATGACAGAATACTCCTGAATGCAGCTTGTTGCTAGGAAAGATAAGGACATACTTGACATCAGACAACCGCTGCTTTTCTAAGTCAACAGTCAACACTAATTGCGCTCTATCGTTTGCTCCTTGTATGGGACAAAAAAGGAACTGAAGAGCCTTCAGTGAAGTCTCAGCAAAACATCAACAATGACAACGTCATACTCAGCAGAGGGCTGACTGTTTGTCACTCTGTGCGGTATTCTGGATGTCTTCCATTTGCAATTTAGGCATTTATGGCACCCATCAAGCTGAAAACCTTAATCCTAAACCAAGCTCTCATGTGACTCGTCGTGTGATCATGCATGGCACACAGAGTGCAGAATAGGTTACATGTTCTTGATTTAGATTTTGTGTGTAAAGACAAGATTCCACACGGTTCCATCGACTCTCACTGGTGACCCTGCTCAGTCATGTGACTGGGTGTTAAGATAATTCAGTTTTTTACAACCTGGATCTTATTTCCAGCTTTAATTATGATTTTTACGCCAAGCAGCGGCCTGGAAACGAGGAATACGGGGCATGTGTAATGTGTGTATTTACATCCTGTGAATAGCTTATTTTCTGACACACAGCGGCTACTGTACTTATTATGATAATGACGTGAATTTGAGTTTGAGTTTGAGTTTATTTCATTCATGCTCACAGTATTACACTGAATTGAAGGTAGAATTTACAAAAAATATCTCTAATAAAACCTAAACTCTAAAGCCATGAAAGCCATAAAAAATTATAAAAATGTAAAAGAACAAACAAATACAGCCAAAAAACACACACGCACACATGGACACCCACAACCACACAGACAGACACACACCCACACACAAAGGGACAAGACAAAGCGGACTCTAAAGGACTTTAGCTATCCATTTGACTGTGTGTTATACAGTCTTACAGCTGTGGGCAGAGTTGCTGTTTTCAGCCTGTTTGTTCTGCACTGAAAGTCTGTGATGTTGCCTCTGTTCTGTAGCAGTCTCTCTGTGTGCTTTCTGCTCTTGTTTGTGGGAGCATGTCATGAAGTGGATGCTGTTCATGTGTCATGTCTCTGACTAGCTGAGTGGCTGCTTGTTCCCTCCTGCTCTGAAGCGACGGGAGTTGTGGCAGTGTGCTAGAGCCTCTGGAGATGATCCTGAGGGCCCTCTTCTGCACCTTCTCCAGTAGGGCAGCCTGATTTTTATTGCATCCCACTAGAAGAACACTACCATATTCCAGACATGGCCTAACTAGAGTAGTATAGATGGTGAAAAGGTCTTCACGTGGTAGGCCATGCCTGGCTAGAACAGTCAGCTAGTGGAGCCGCTTAGAGGCTTGCTTCACCATCGGTTCAGTGTTCCCGCTGAGGTCAGAGTCCAGATGGAAGCCAAGGTATTTGATGGTGGTCACAACCGGGACCTCCTGTCCACCCAGAAACAGAGGAGCAGGTTGTGGTGGGTTTCTGGAGAAACAGATCCTCAGCTCCACTGATATTTCTCGGTTGAGGAGCATGTTATTTTCTGCCGCCCATTTGTCCAGCTGCTGGGCTTCCATACGCTGGGAGCATGTAGGGGTTAACTATCTTGCTCAAGGGATGCTTCTGCCATTTTGGCTGCATGAGGGATCAAACCAAGATCAGAAAAAATAAAAGCTTCCTAGCAGAGGATGGTTTCGATCCATCGACCTCTGGGTTATGGGCCCAGCACGCTTCCGCTGCGCCACTCTGCTGGAATTCACCCCAGGTGGGAATCGAACCCACAATCCCTGGCTTAGGAGGCCAGTGCCTTATCCATTAGGCCACCGGGGCTACACAAAGCAACCAGTTTAGACAGCTGTCCAAACACACAAACCCAGGTGTTGTGACTATAACTGTCCCTGCTGGACAAGTAGTGAATCCTAGAGCCTTTTCTCTATCTCAGATTTCCCTCACCTCTGGAAATAATCAATTCCTTGCTGTGTCTGTTCTACTGTATCTCCCTTATCACTGTCATACTGTCTGAAAGAGAGGGCTCCCTTTTGAAATGTCTGCACTCACACTAGAGCGTTAATTTTCTCATTATTCCTCGTTTCCAGGCCGCTGCTCGGCACGTAATAATATTGTGGCTGATCCATCTAAAAAAAAACTTTCAGGGTGATTTAAAAATCATAATTAAAGCTGGAAATGAGGTTCAGGTTGTAAAAAAAAAACCTGAATTCTCCTTTAAATGACAAACCCCAAGTAATTGCACGATCTGGAATAATCCAGAATGTATTCCAGGAATGCTTTTGAGCTGTCGATTGAAAAGCTAGAAAATTGCGAGCCTCTACTTCTTACTGTATTACACACAAAGGTTTTCTTTCTATAGAATACACAAATGTCAGCTTCATCTGCACTCAGGTGTCCAGATGTGGTTGAGTGGTTAAGTCCCCCACCCCTGGAAGAATCAATTCCTTGCTGCTATACTCTGTGTATTTTGAATGACACACTACAATTGGACACAGAAGAGAAGTAGGGCTGCACAATTAATTTAAGTCTAATTGAAATTGCAATATGGCCCACTGCAATACTCTGTTTGGTACAGATCCCCGCAAGAGTCACACCGTAATCATTTTAATACATTTTTCAATGAAAATGAGAATAATAAAAATTATCATTACCTCTGATGTTGCAAATCATATCGCTATTGCAATATCAGTCGAAATAGTCGCAATTAGATTTTGTTTTAAATCATGCAACCCTACACAGAAGCCAGTGATAAAGCTGTCCACATAGCTGTTTTTTGTTTACATTTGATGTACTTGATCCAGCTAGTTCAGCACCCTGGGAGCATGTAGGGGTTAACTATCTTGCTCAAGGGATGCTTATGCCTTTTTGGCTACATGAGGGATCAAACCCAGATGAGGAAAAAAATAAAAGCTTCCTAGCAGAGGACTTTTGGACTAAGTCCGGCGCCCTGGGCACATAGGGCTTAACTATCTTGCTCAAGGGATGCTTGGGGGATCAAACCCATGTCTGACAAAAGGTTCTAGCAGAGGATGGTTTCGATCCATCGACCTCTGGGTTATGGGCCCAGCACGCTTCCGCTGCGCCACTCTGCTGGAATTCACCCCAGATGGGACTCGAACCCACAATCCCTGGCTTAGGAGGCCAGTGCCTTATCCATTAGGCCACCGGGGCTACACAAAGCAACCGGTTTAGACAGCTATCCAAACACACAAACCCAGGTGTTGTGACTATAGCTGTATTGTAAGTATTGAATCCTAGAGCCTTTTCTCTATCTCAGATTTCCCTCACCTCTGGAAATAATCAATTCCTTGCTGTGTCTGTTCTACTGTATCTCCCTTATCACTGTCATACTGTCTGAAAGAGAGGGCTCCCTTTTGAAACTGATACGTCTGCACTCACACTAAAGTCATTATTGAAATTGATAATGTTGGTGCTTGAAAAACCTGAAAAGAAACGAGTTTGATGTGACAATTCCCATATTCTCGCTAACTTAAGCTCCCGCTTATTGTTGAATCAACACAATTGAAAGTAAATATTCCCTACGCTGAACTGTCTCCACAACTCACATGTTTAAAGCTGCAATAAGCGGTTTCTGTCACCACTAGAGGGTGACTGAAACCGCAAGACACTTGTAAATAAAGCACAGCAAAGCTACTGCAATACAGAGGCATACTAAGGTCAAACAAACTTTAGAAAAGAGGTGAAAACAGCCCGCCTGCACCTACCTTCAAGCGATGCCTTGAAGCCCATGTCCTCCACAGCGGCCCTGAGTGGCTCTGGCTGCGTGAGTCTGGGGTCAAAGGTTACAGTTCCCCTTCCCTCCATTAGTGACACCACTATTGAATGCACACCCGTCATCTGAGAGATCTTGTCTTCGATGGACTGCACGCAAGAGTTGCAAGTCATTCCCGCAATCCAAACGGTTACAGTCTGTGCTGACAAATCCAATATGATGGCCGCTGTCGTTTCCCTCTGCCAGTAGCCTGGCGCAGATGGGTCTTCTACTAATAAATCGGCACCGAACCCCATATCCTCAATCGTGTCTCTCAGATCCTCTTGTGTCACTAGAAGAGGCTGGAATACGATCAGCGCCGCAGCATCTTGAAGGAACACCTGAATGTGCGTGACCCCAGGCAGCGCCCCGATATGCCCCTCGATGGATTGGACGCAGGACTGGCAGGTCATACCTAGGGGTGGGACAATACGAGGGATCAGCATGTTGCTAAATGGTAAACAAACTGCAATACTTCAGAGTAGAAACAGAGGTTATGCACAGTAACGCGCAGAGTGGGGAGTGGAAGTCGCCGCAATGACATTCTCACCGCATCGATAACAATTTTATTTTAGAGCCACAATTAGCTCACAGCTAACAGCTATGTTCCAGCTCTGAGCCCCATGGATGGTGCAGATGCATGTATTTACATAGGGGGGTGGATTTGCACATAACACCCCGCAGCGCAACCCGGAAGTCAGGTGTTTGTTGTGGTCATAACGTCACGCTGATTCCTCGTATATATGATTATAATATACCGTAAATTCCGGACTATAAGCCGCGGCTTTTTTCCCGTTTTTTGGCCTTTTTTGCCCCCTGCGGCTTATATAACGGTGCGGCTTATCTATGGATTTTTCCAGCAAACGGCCACTCGGGAACCTCCAAAATCTATGGATGTTGGTATGAGGCAGAACGAGAGCAAGACAGACATTATGAGAGCGAGACCCTGATTGGATGATGTTGCAAAAAATGTGCCTCGCGACCTGATTGGAGCACTGTGCCACTACTCTCTCTCAGCCACTACGGTAAAACACCCTCCCTCCTCCCTCGCTCCGGGGGGAAAAAGGCAGCGATTGAGCCTGAAAGACAGTCTGAATGAAATTGAATGTAACATTCCCAATTCTATGTATTACATTCTAAAAAACTAACAGCAACATTTTGGAAGGCTAAGCCACACAACTAGCTCGTTGTAATCTAACATCATGCTTCAAAAGATGGAGAACTGGCTGTGTTACGACGATGGCGGCGATTGAGCCTGAAAGCCATGTCTGAGACAGTAGCGAGACAGGAACAACAACAACAGCAGCAGCAGCAAAGGATCATGCACAAACCCGAGACGAAAGGGACTGTCCGTCAGGGCGCGGACGACTGTGTCAGCAACTCCCTCCCGACTACCAGGAGAAAATTACAAACTTCGGCGAATTCACACAAAGAAAGATCAAGGAATATTCCATCGGACCGGAGCAGATCATAAATATGGATGAAGTGCCTTTGACGTTCGACCTGCCTCTCACTAGGACTGTTAACAAGAAAGGTGAATCGTCCATCACGTTCAGAACCACAGGTCACGAGAGAACGAATTTCACTTGTGTTCTTGGCTGCACAGCATCTGGAGTAAAGCTCCCGCCGATGGTGATTTTTAAGCATCTCACAATGTGTGATTTTGTCTGGGGATTAGTGACCTGACTTTTGTTTTGTTGAAATGTTAATAAATGGGAGCTTCCCCAAACAGCCATCTCTTTCCCGACAATCCCCTCTGTGCACGAAGCCTTACATATGGTAATTAAACATCAAAACACCCGCGGCTTATAGACCGGTGCGGCTTATATATGTAAAAAACAGTCAACTCTGCAGGTGCGGCTTATACACCGGTGCGCCTTATAGTCCGGAATTTACGGTACATACATATACAAATAGGCATTGTGACATCATCAGTGATGTCATAAATTCATTCACACACACACACACACACACACACACACACACACACACACACACACACACACAAGGCTATAGTTCAGTGATGCCATGACTGATGTATCAGGGATGTCATAAATCCACTGATGACATCATCAGTGATGTCATAAATCCAAATGATGACATAATCAGTGATGTCATAAATTCACTCACACACACACACACACACACACGTCACGAGAGAGGCTGAGGGAGAGGTAGAGAGAGGAGAGGGAGTGGAGGAGAGGGAGGGAGAGGAGAGGGAGAGAGGGGGAGACTGAGGGAGAGAGACTCAGGGAGAGAGGGAGACATTGTGTAATTTCTTAACTACCGTAAATTCCGGACTATAAGACGCACCGGTCTATAAGCCGCACCTTCAAAGGTGACTATTTTTTTCTTCTATAAGCCGCACCGGTCTATAAGCCGCGGGTGTTTTGATGTTTAATTACCATATGTAAGGCTTCGTGCACAGAGGGGATTGTCGGGAAGATGGCTGTTTGGGGAAGCTCCCATTTATTAACATTTCAACAAAACAAAAGTCAGGTCACTAATCCCCAGACAAAATCACACATTGTGGTATTTTTTGTTTTTTTTACAGTGCACACAGTGTCCGCGGTGTGGTGAAAAGAGGGCAAGAGAGGAAATTAAAACAGAAGTGGATTTATAGTTAGAAAGAGTGCTAAAGAAGAGAGAATTCCGTTTTTTATTTTTTTATTTTAGTTACTCACAGTACTATTGACCAGTCCAACTCAAAAGATATTCGGCAGTTTCACTTTGAGCTCTTGTTCCGCCGCTGGGCACACAGTGTCCGCGGTGTGGTGAAAAGAGGGCAAGAGAGGAAATTAAAACAGAAGTGGATTTATAGTTAGAAAGAGTGCTAAAGATAGTCCGGTCTGGTTATGACGAGTCTCGCTGGGTACAGTACGCCAAAGCGATATCCATTGACTCGATGATGCTGTTGTATGTTGCGCGTTTCTGTTGCACCAACGCGGAGAGGTCCTGCCGTACCCTCCCAGGTGAGGGGCTTCTTCCCCGCAGCCTGGAGGATGAGTTGACGGTCGGGCCAGCGGAGTAGGCAGATGAAGATGGCCCTCGGTGGCAGGCCGGGGTCTGGACGTGGCCGAGGCGCCCGGTGTGCCCTGTCCACCTCTGGTGGTTTCTCGCCTTCCTTCAGGTCCAGGATGTAACACAGGATTTTGCCACGAAAGCGTGCATGTCACCAATCTCAGCTCCTCTTTTACATTGATCAGGCGAATGTTATTTCTTTTACTCCTGCTGATTAAGTCATCAACCTGCGTGTGCAGGGTTTCGATTTTGCATTTTATCCATTTTCGGACTCACTGTGTTGTTTTTGTCCTCCAGTGCGCGGAGGCGCTTTTCCGCATTATAAACTCTGTTCACGGTTGCCTTAGTTTCTTTAGTGAGTGAGTGGATGGACTTCTGCACGTTTTCAAACTTGTTTTCAAGCTGCTCAAAACCTCTGAGCGATGTCGGACTTAATCGATAGTGTTTCACGGAGTAAAAGTTTAGCCCAAGCGTGTATCTCCAGCCTCCAGCAGGTGAGTCATTTCCTCATTCATGGCATGATTGCTTCGTCTTTTTCTTTCTGCTTACCTGTGTTGTGTTATGTTATGTTATGTTATGTTGTTAAAAGAGGGCAAGAGAGGAAATTAAAACAGAAGTGGATTTATAGTTAGAAAGAGTGCTAAAAAAGAGAGATTTTTTTTTTTTTTTGGAAAAAATCCATAGATAAGACGCACCGTTATATAAGCCGCAGGGGGCAAAAAAGGCCAAAAAACGGGAAAAAAGCCGCGGCTTATAGTCCGGAATTTACGGTAAATGTAAGGTAAAGTGATTAGAGTTTTAAGCATATTTTGATGATTATCAGGATAATATTGTTAATCCCAATTATTTTGGACAGGATAATCGTGACATGAAATTTTCATATCGTCCCGACCCCTTGTCATACCGTCCACCCTGATCCGCACAGTCGACTCCACGTCGTACCCCATGGCCCGGAACTCCAAGGCGATCTCTTTGGCGGTTACGGCCGAGGAGTCGTACTCCACCTTGGCCAAACCGCCGGACGAAGACAGGGAGACGGCGAGGACTCCGCTCAGCCTGGAGAGCCTGTCGTGGATGACCTGGGCCTGGAGCTCATGCAGGAGTCCCAGGAGCTTGAAGGTGGCTGTGGAAGCCGTCGTGGGCAAAGGGTACAGCTCACTCTGACTCCCACACTCGTAGGCCGGGTTGTCATGGGCCTGCTTCTCCAGAGGACTGGCCTCATAGCCGTGGCCGCTCTCCTGGAGAGATGAAAGAAAAGTGTATGAATTCAATGGGCCTATATCACAGCAGCCAATTTGTGTCTAAAAGGCAGGGTAGACACACAGGTGCAACCAAGGGTGTAGGTTTGATTTGGAAAGTGGTGGGGACATTTGTCAGGGAGTCCGCAGATCCCTTTGAGTGCAAAATGAAGAGGCTAGATCTATGAAGAACGCCATACATCACATTAATATCCTCTTTACTATGCTGTGGCTTTACAATGATCCCCAAAAAGATTGTCTCCTTATATATTTTTCATACAGAATTCAGTCAATTCTCTCTCACTTTTAATTAAGAACATTCACATTATCCAAAAACAAAGACTGAACCGAGGACTCTCTCTCCATTTATTTAATGACCAAACACAGCAGCACAGCAGGGAAATCAATGTACAACCTTATTTATACTGCACTGTAGCTTATATATTCAGAATATCAGAACCACACATGGGCCTATCCCAACAGCAGAACAGTGTAACAGTCCGGCACAGCTGCTAAATCAGAGGTGCCCAAATTCTTTCGTATGAAGGGCCAACAATTAATCTGGATGGAGGGCCGTTTGCCAAAAATAAAAGTTGTTACGTGAAATTACATGAGATTAAAATGTATTATAATTTAAAGACAATTTACATTCTAAATAAATTCTCAAAATAATAAAAAACGTTATTAGAACTTTTATTAAAGACTTGTATTAAAGTTAGATTTAGACTTGATTGGAAAAAAAGCTTAAAGTCGAGTTGAACCCAAAAGTTACTTTTCTATTATTTTAGTTCAAATACCTGGGTATGCAGTGCACCTATTTAATAATGTATGCAAAAAAAATCTCAAAAATCTAATTTCTTTCGTTTTTCACACTTTTTCACATCAAAAGTTCATTTTTCAAGATTTCATTGATAACAGTAATCTACAGTTTGCTGACGTCACCTAGTACTATCAAATTTCTACCCCATTTCAACCAATCATATCACGACATGGCAGCTGTCAATAAAATTTTCATTTCAGGATCATTTTCTCTTCCAAAAGAAAGAGAAAATGGCGCCTAGTGTCTCTCATCTGGCAGAATTCCTATCCCATAAACGAACTACTAACTTGGCCAATTGTATGGAACATGAACAAAAAACAAAAACGGTAATGTCTAAGAATGCAAAGAAATGTAACTGGCTCGTTAAAACGCGCATTCCAGGAATATTGTATTTACAGCAGCGATAAAGGCGCGTGCTTGAGAGCCTGCTGGTTGTCAGGGGTCGCACCTCGGAGATTCCAGGCCGACGGACTGCACTATCTGCTTGGCAACACGAAGGCAGCTGGCTGCCTGCGGCTCGCTGAGCTCCACTCAGCCACTAACCTCGCGTCAGTAGCAGGCTCTTCCCGAGGAGCGCCACAACACGCTGAATCCCACTCGATTTGGAGGCGGAACACGCCAGGATTGGGCAAAGCCCAATCCAGTCCCCAGATTTGTCAAATAAAATCATCGACATATTACTATGACCTGCCTCTCAACCTGTGATCTCAGACAAGTTATTTTTTCAGTCTGAAACGGACTGCGACGCACGTGACGAACGGGTTCAGTTCGACTTTAAACATTTTCAAAGGGAAAGACACGTCAAGTCAAGTTTATTTGTATAGCCCTAATTCACAAGCATGTCTCAGAGGACTTCACAGAAAATATGTCTAGCTAAATCTAGCTGACACAACAGTGGCAATTACAGTAGTAATAATAACAAGATTGAACAATCATATGATAGAGAAAGCCGGAGAGAAGGGGAGAAAAGGTGGGTGGAATGTGGGGGAGAAGAGAACAGGGAAGGGAGGAGATGGGGAGGAAACATGGGAATGTGGGGGAGGAGAGATCAGGAAAGGGAGGAGGTGGGGAGGGAGAGCGGGGGGAATGTGGGGGAGGAGAGATCAGGAAAGGGAGGAGGTGGGGAGGGAGAGCGGGGGGAATGTGGGGGAGGAGAGATCAGGAAAGGGAGGAGGTGGGGAGGGAGAGTGGGGGAGGGGGTATGTGGGGGAGGGGGAGCGAGGGAGAGCGGGGGTATGTGGGGAGAGCAGGGGAAGGGGGAAAGAGGAGAGAGCAGGAAAAGGGAGGAGGGGGAGCAAGGGAGGGAGAGCGGGGGGATGTGGGGGAGAAGAGAGCAGGGAAAGGGAGGAGGTGGGGAGGGGACAGGGAAAGTGGGGGAGGAGAAAGCAGGGAAAGGGAGGAGGTGGGGAGGGAGCAGGGAAAGTGGGGGAGGAGAGAACAGGGAAAGGGAGGAGGTTGGGAGTGGGGCAGGAGGGAGCAGGAGAAAGGGAGGAGGTGTGGAGCAGGGAATGTGGGGAGGAGAGAGCAGGGAAAGGGAGGAGGTGGGGAGGGAGCAGGGGAAGGGGGGAAGAGAAGAGCAGAACAGATAGAATATACTGTGGCTAGGCGATATGGTCATGAATAGTCACAGGGGACAGTCAAATTTAGCAGTCAGGTTATGTAATTACTTATCAGGCGAAAAGAGCCAATGAATAAGCAAAAATTAATTGACATTTATTGCCCAGCCCCAGGTAGCAATCAGAATCAGAATCAGAATCAGAAAGACTTTAATGATCCCCGGGGGGAAATTGGGACAAGTTACAGTTGCTCGTTCACATAACACACATAGCATAAAATAAAATACACAGTAGTAATGCGTAAAATAAGCAGAATAAGAAGGCACACTGGCACACTGGAACTAGCAGCAGAGCGGCCAGGCCAAATGAGCAGCAGTTCAGACAATCTGACTACTGTAGCCATTAACCGGAACTAACTCTCTGACAGAAAGTGCATGCAACTCAAGGTGTGTAGTAGCCCTAACCCTACCCACAGAACCCATTCTCATTCAGAGATCTTAAGGTGAGAGGTCAAGGAACCCCTTTGAAAATGGACATGCCAATTTTCTCCCTCACAAAAATGTTGCCTAAATTTGGAGCCTTATTTAGCCCCCTTCCCGACAGGGTAGGTTGACAGGGTTGGTACCAATCAATTCCATACGTCTTCTAGTTTCATATGGTATAAGAAACACCATGCTAGCACCATGCTAGCTACTGTATATATGTTCCTGCTGTATTGATTTATTTTGAGTTCACTCTTTCTTTTTTAAAGGAGAGTGGACCATGCCCTTCCCAGAACAAGGCTCTAGGGCTGGGTCGGTTTGAAAAATTTAAAACCGGTTCGATATTGCCATCTAAACCGGATCGAACCGGTATACCGATTTTTTTGTAATAAAAAAAAAAAAAAAAATGTTTTTTTTTTTTTAAGCAGGGCTCCCGAGTGTGGCCCATAACTGTCTGTAGTGCAACTTCAGTCCACCTGATAGCGATAATACACCTCTAAGCTGGTATTGTCAACCAGCAATGATACTGAATAAAAAGAAGCAGGACACCTGTGTAACAAACACACCCTGTATTTATTTCTCATAACTATTCAGCTCAACTTTTCTTCTAAACATCAAAATAATAAATGAAATAAGACTTCTGCCTATAGTGCAACTTGAGAAAAGGCTAATAAAAACACAAGCAGTGCAATCAGAATGGATTGGCTTACAGCTGAGCTGCCTTATAAACTTCAAAACCCACAAATTCACACAATATAGGGCCTAGGCATGGGTCGGTTTGAACATTTTGAAACCGGTTCGATATTCCCCAAAAAAACGTATCAAAGCGGCTGCAGTTGGTGGCGATAATGCACCTCTAAGCTGGTATGCTGCCAACCAGCACGAACACTGAATACAAATAAGCAGAACCTTTTAACTGTAACAACACACTGTTTTTATTTCTCATAACTATTCAGCTTAACTTTTCTTCAAACATCAACATAATAAACAAAATAAGACTTTTGCCTACTAGTGCAACTTGAGAAGAGGCTAATACGAACAATAGTGCAATCAGAATGGACTGGCAAAAAAAACTAAAAAAAAACTAAAAAAAAAAAAAAAAAAAAAAAAAAAAATGTTTTTTCGGTTTGCACGTGATCAAACCGGTTTGGGCTCGTATACCGAACCGAACCGGTAAAAGCGGAAATCGACCCATGCCTAGGCTCTAGTAGGATTCACTACTTGTCCAGCAGGGACAGCTATAGATGGTTTTAACTTAACAAAAACATTCTAAATTGAACCCCCGCTCACTTCCTGTTGCAGTGTTTGCTATGGCCATAAAAGAAAAAAAAACATTCAAGTGCAGGACTGACCATTCCGTGAAAACCATCTATACAGCTGAGCAGCGAAAACAAAAGTAACAATGTCGAGTGAATATTTCTGCAGTTTGCCGAATGCTGCGAAAAAGTAAGTGCTGTGGGGTTGCGCTCTGGTGAAAACTGTCTATAGTCACAACACCTGGGTTTGTGTGTTTGGATAGCTGTCTAAACTGGCTGCGTTGTGTAGCCCCAGTGGCCTAATGGATAAGGCACTGGCCTCCTAAAGTCTAATTTATACTAACTGCGGAGTGTCCGGTTTTCGCGGAGCGGAGGCTCTGTGCGGCGAGCGCGGCACTCCGCACAGGCTCTGCGGAGGGACTGCACGGAGCTCCGCGCTCCTCTCAAAAAATGTAACTCCGCAGAGCACACCGCGAGCTCGTGCAGTCAATTCCGAGGCTATGATTGGCTAATGTTTGCTATGGTTTGTATAGGGAAGAAGCCTCCACAAACTGACCAAGTGACCGATGAAATCAGTGAAAAATGAACGGGTTTAAGCGTCGCCACATGAGCGAGGGAGCAACATGATCCTTTTCTCAGTCATGAAGGAGCCCATTTTAGAGTGAATAGCCTACAATTTACTACGTCAATAAAAACGATTTGAGATCGAAAAAATTAAATGCAAAGCACATAAACAAGAAGACAACAAACTTACTTGCTAAAAACAAACTGAAAATAGCCTACAATTGCACTAGGATTGATTATTCGCCGATATAAATCAGGATCACACACGGAAGAACTGATGTGACATTTGCATTCCTGCTAAAAACACAACGGGAGCCTGGAGGGGGATTCTCCGCTCTCCGCAGACACTGCACTCCTACCGTATTTACCATAAAAAGATGTGCCTCTGCGGAGAGAACGGTCTTGCCATGAACACCGCGGACACCGGACACTCCGCAGGCAGTATAAATTTGCTTTAAGCCAGGGATTGTGGGTTCGAGTCCCATCTGGGGTGAATTCCAGCAGAGTGGCGCAGCGGAAGCGTGCTGGGCCCATAACCCAGAGGTCGATGGATCGAAGCCATCCTCTGCTAGAACCTTTTGTCAGACATGGGTTTGATCCCCCAAGCATCCCGTGAGCAAGATAGTTAAGCCCTATGTGCCCAGGGGGCCGGACTTAGTCCAAAAGTCGTGTGTAATTCAAAATCCACAGGTTTACAGTAATTTTTGTTTGATTAGGAATTTTCGACAAGGGATCTACAGGTTTGAGAAGAATGGTGTAAGGCCTTTCACACATTCGACTCTGCGGCAACCTTTTCTGTTTAGAAATACATATACATTTGGCAAAATAAGTATTGTATTATTATCATTATAGAAAGTTGCACCTTTTTTTTTTGGTCCAACAATATGCAAATTATGTAAATGTGAATGTGGAGTAAACCTCCCTCAGAATGTCATCAAAGTTAAGTATCTCCAGCCCCACAGCCCTCTGAGGAGTCAGATGCCGATGACTATTGACTCTAAGCAGAGTCACATTGAGAGGCTTATAAGCAGGGTGAGAACTTGTCGTTTGCACTGGTCATGTGTGCTTTACGCCACAAACCAGCACAGCTGAGTCATGTCATTCAGTAATGTCATCCATTTTGACAGTTTGATAGCGGTAAACTAAACGTCAGGTTTTGCTGTTGGAACTCTCTCTCGCTTATACTATCGCTATTGATCTCTTCCCCTACAAATATAATCCAAGGCTGAATTATCACACTGTCAAACCATATATATATATGGGATGCGATCAGCTCAGGTACAGCGACCAGAAGGATCAGAGAAAGAGGACGATGACACAGCATGGCTATAAGT
The DNA here is from genome assembly GCF_964638095.1 of Poromitra crassiceps. Classification (NCBI taxonomy): domain Eukaryota; kingdom Metazoa; phylum Chordata; class Actinopteri; order Beryciformes; family Melamphaidae; genus Poromitra; species Poromitra crassiceps. The sequence goes on from NC_139625.1 coordinate 72,467,899, forward strand.
ACTGCCACGTCATAGCCTCGGCATTGACGACATTACCGGCGTCTATTGGCAAGTGCGTCACACGGACATCACACTAGGATTACACTTGTCGTCACACTAGGATTACATGTGAGGCAGTGTGTCTGGTCTTCATGTTGAAACTAGGTCGAGACCACCATTTCAATCATGAGAGACCAGAGGGTAGAGTTAACAAGCAAGCTTTATTCAAGTATGGCATGGCAATAAGATCTATGGCATGAAACGGCATGGCAACTAATTCTGATGGCATGGCAGCATGGCAACTAGTTCTTTGGCGTAATGACTCCGCGGTAAGATGCCTCTCTTCTGGAGGCATCTGCTCGGACTAGGATAGAGAATCCCCCAAAAGAAAGAAAAACCCAAAACCGCCAACCGGTCTGCTTGCCTCAGCGATACAGCGGGCGCTGGGCGGAATGCGACGCTTGTCACCGACTGGTTGGTTTGGCGGCAGAGCAACTTACGAAATCCACCGACCGGGCGTGGCCGCAGCGATACAGCGGGCGCTGGGTGAACGACCAATCCGGCATACTTTGGTGCACTGACTTAGCAGTTTACTTGGCGCACAGCGGCTTACGGAAATCACCGACCGGGCGTGGCCGCAGCGATACAGCGGGCGCTGGGTGACCGACCAATCCGGCATAATTCGGCGCGCTGACTTAGCATTAAGAAAGAAAACCCCCCCTTAGGAAAACCGCCGACCGGGCGTGGCCACAGCGCTACAGCGGGCGCTGGGTGAACGACCAATCCGGCATACTTCGGCGCACTGACTTAGCAGTTTACTTGGCGCACATATTGCATATTGTTGCATAGTGCAACTTTCTATAATGAACAATACTTATTTTGCCAAATGTATATGTATTTTTAAACAGAAAAGGTTGCCGCAGAGTCGAATGTGTGAAAGGCCTTACACTATTCTTCTCAAACCTGGAGATCCCTTGTCGAAAATTCCTAATCAAACTAAAAGTACTGTAAACCTGTGGATTTTGAATTACACATGACTTTTGGACTAAGTCCGGCACCCTGGGCATATAGGGCTTAACTATCTTGCTCAAGGGATGCTTGGGGGATCAAACCCATGTCTGACAAAAGGTTCTAGCAGAGGATGGTTTCGATCCATCGACCTCTGGGTTATGGGCCCAGCACGCTTCCGCTGCGCCACTCTGCTTGAATTTACCCCAGATGGGACTCGAACCCACAATCCCTGGCTTAGGAGGCCAGTGCCTTATCCATTAGGCCACTGGGGCTACACAGAGCAGCCAGTTTAGACAGCTATCCAGACACAAACCCAGGTGTTGTGACTATAGCTGTCCCTGCTGGACAAGTAGTGAATCCTACTAGAGCCTTGTTCTGGGAAGGGCATGGTCCACTCTCCTTTAAAAAAGAAAGAGTGAACTCAAAAGAAATCAATACATCCGGAACAACAGATACATTTAAAGTCACAAGGAAATGGCATCTTGATGTCTTGCTTTCATAATTCGATGAATTTCCAGTTGAAACAGAACATGAAGGGATGGTTCAAAAGTGTTTAAAAATGCTTTGTGCATCTTTTTGCACTTTCACAAATTTGAAAGTCTTTAACATGCATGTAATATTATTGGATTTTCATATAAAGAATATGATAAACTAAACATTTTTTTCAATTTGAGGAATGTATTGTTAAACATAGTTGTACAAGATATACACAAGAATACAGCTAACAAGGTGGAAAAAGACAGGTTTCATTTCATTGTGACTTTAAAGTCAGGTATGAAGAAAGACACACACACACACACACACACACACACACACACACACACACACACACACACACACACACACACACAGGCAAGCATAACCTGACAGTGACACGCCAGATGGTTTATTGCACTGAACCATCTGGGAAGTCGTCCTTGGAAACTGTTTGGAAAAAGGTAGGCACTTAAAAAAACACTTGACAGCTGATTGGATGAACCTCATGCCTATCACCGTCACGGGTGCCGAATCACGGGCTGGGTGGGCTCAACTTCCTGCAGCATATCATCCGCTGTGCTGAAAAGGTGATCGGATGCAACCTGCTATCCCTTCAGGACCTGCACACCGCCAGGACACTGAACCAGTCTCGGAAAATCATGGCCGACCCCTCCCACCCCGGACACAAACTCTTTGAAATGCTCCACCTCGGCAAGAAACTGAGGTCTATCAAGACCAAAACCTCTCGTAACAAGAACAGCTTCTTCCCAACTGCCATCCGCCTCATCAACAAGACTCAACCCCCCCCCCCCCCACCATCATATGTCACTTTAAAGATTTATGTGATTTTTTTGTGATTTGTCTTTCTGTATTTTTAGATGTGACCGCTACGCTGCATACTTACAGTAAGTCAAACTCCTTGTACAGTATGTAATCTGATTACCTACTGTGGCAATACAAGTGATTGTGATTCTTCTAGGATGCTGGCCACAAACACAGAACTTGAAGCCTGGCAAGATCAGAATCAGAATCAGAATCAGAATTATTTTATTTGCCAAGGTATGTTTTCGCATACTAGGAATTTGTCTTGGTGTGGTTGGTGCTCATTTAACATTGATAAGAACAAATAAACAAGACATAAACAAATAAGATATAAAGGATCTAAAGAGATTATTCAATATGATAAAAATGTGGAAAAAGATAGATTCTCCCGTGATTGTGATCTCATGAATCCAGCTTCCTCACAAGGTAAAGGCAAGCAGGCATAAATTCAATGCCACAGCGCAGAACAGATGTAACAAATATTCCTGTTTACCTGGACCGATCATGTGATAGAGGAGTGCTAGATAATGAAATGAGCCAAGGAGACAAAGTAGACATGTTTTTTGCCAGGCTGCCTACATCTGGCTGTCTGAAAGAAGCTGACCGCGGCGACAACCTGCTCACTCGGGTTTGTTTTACTAAGCAAGGCAAGGCAAGTTTATTTCTAGGATTAGAAACAATTCCTAGCCTTGCCTGCCCTGCAGCTCATGCACTACGGGGCCTCGCCCGCAGCCCAGCTCCTGCGTGCCCTCGCCTCCTCTATTGACATGCGCAGCACACAATAGACCCTTTCCATTTTGTATCGAAAAGGCAGAATAAACATAGCCTAGGTAAACCCAGCCCCCACGTGACCTGCTCTCTCAGTTCCCAGTCACTAGTGACTGAGAGCAGGTCTGAGAGCAGGTCACGTGGGGGATGGGTTTACCCAGGCTAGAATAAACACAGGTGCCAGCAAAACACTAATGAGGGTTTCCAAATTCCAATCATTGAAGTTTGGGACTATTTTTTTTTATCATTGTAAAGCCACAGCATAGTAATTAATGTGATGTGTGTAGTTCTTCATAGATCTAGCCTCTTCATTTTGCTCTCAAAGTGCACCAGATTGAAGCATTTTACTTTAAAATAAACTAAAAAATCAAAAAGTGGCGACAAGGTAGCTCAGCAGGCCAATGTAAACAGTAAATAGAAGAAGGAGCTTCTTGATCCTTATAGAAGAATTTAATAAAGAAGTAATGTACAGGTATACTTAATCAGTTAATACAAAGTACATCTTCAGAGAAGGACAAGGGCACAAACATAATTCAAAGTTAGGGAAATCCGTTTTGATTATTTTATTTTACTTTTTTTATGCCTACAAAGCAAATGTTACTTTGTACTTGAGTTTTCCCTTGGAAATTATTTTTTGTATAGATGGGCCATTGTATTTAAGCAAGCAGAATATATACAGTAGGGAGACAATTATTTTTTCATCATTGTAAAGCCACAGCATAGTAAAGAGGATATTAATGTGATGTGTGTAGTTCATCATATATCTTTCATTTTGCTCTCAAAGTGCACCAGATTGATGCATTTTTTATTTAAAATGTGGTGGATACAGTGTCTGCACACCCAAGTGTGTGCCAGGTGCGTCGGATGAAGATATATAGCAGAACAGAAAAATCCCGCACACCCTCTCCCTTCTCTGGAGAAATATTTTTATTTTTGGATGAACAAACGTTTCGGTCGGTTAGACCTTCATCAAGTGTTATTTTAAATGTGCAAATTTTTCGGCCGGACCCCCCTAGTGGGTGTGAGCCTCACACTGTGAGGTCCACCCACCACAATCTCTTCAAATCCTGTGGGAAACACGGGATTCAGTGCAGTGGTGATGTGCCTACTGACGAGGCAGGTGTCAACACGACATCCTAAAGTGTGTTGAAGGCATTCAGCATCATCACATTCTCTTGATAGCACAAAAAACTGTATTAGTGTTCAAATTACTGCAAAGCTCGCGAAGGGCGCGATCCTGGCGGCTGGCCTGGTGCCCTTCGCGCGCTCTGAAAAAGTCCTCTTCATCTACAACTCCAGGGCTGAATTTCAGTCCCAGTCCATTCCTGGTGACATGACATCATGACATCACTGATGATGTCACAATTTGCTAACACAACCCGCCTAATGTGGAGGTTACACTTAGGGATGAAACGATAACCGGTTTTAATGATAACCGTGATGAAATTCCTTACGATAACTGTGATACAATTCCTTATCCTTCCTGATAATCGTACACTTTGAAAAACATGGTAAATATTGTCCATCATCAACCAAAGTTGGCAACCGTCTCCCAGATGCAGACACGCGGCCTTGGAGAAAAGATTTCAGTGAGTGTATTCATCCTTTTTGGGTCTGAGTTTTCAATAGGAAACTTGGTCAAATGAGTGTATTAGTACTTTTTGCAGCACATTTTAACAATACTGTGATTTACTGATAACCGTGATCATTTTCGTCACTATAATCGTGATATGAAATGTTCATAGTTTCTATTCATCTCTAGTTAGACTACAACAGGGGTTTTGGGTGAGGTCGGCATGCTGGCACGAGGGCCAAGGGTCTCGGGAGCACAGGGGTTGAATGGGAGGGCGCGGCGCCTGGAGCAAGGAGCATTGAGGAGGGGGCGGACCCCCAAGTCTAAAACGTGTGTGGTATTCTGTGAGAGGCAGCAATCCAGTCTGCCGGAAAGCCATTGGAAGAGGAGGAAGAAGAAGAAGTGGGTCAGACGGTCGAAAAGAGGACTTGGGGCTGACGAGGAACCAGACAAGCGCTCTGATGTGGGCCAACAGTCCATAACACAAAAATCTACTATCTCACAAAAGAAAACAAGCTACAGAGTCTATTAACCGTGTGGTCATGGCCACTAGGGACAATGACATCATCACCAGTGACGTCACAATTGCTTGAGTGACATGAATGATGATATCATTACCGATGACATCACAACCAGAAGTACGAACCAGAAACACTGTTAAGGAGGCAGTAATGCAACATAAAGGATGCCAACAGGGGTTTTGAAACTCTGAGACTATGGGCCTCCCGTCAGACAACGCTTGGACCCCCCCGCCCCCTTGATCTGTGATCACCTTTTGATAACTAATGTAATTTTTCACTTCCATCCTTGAGCCTCCCCTGAAACTGTTTGGAGCACCCCTGGGGAGGCCTTGCTTAGGACGCCAGTTCCTTATTGTTTAGGCCACTGGGGCTACACAGAAGAACCAGTTTAGACAGCTATCCAAAGACAAATCTAGGTGTTGTAATTACAGCAGTCCCTGCTGGACATTGAATCCTACTAGAGCCTTTCTCCTCTGTCTCTCCCAGCGTTCCTACTGTCTCACAAAGGAAAAGATATTGTGGAAAGGACATGAAGAAGAATATTGAACTCAACAGAAATCATCAATACAGCAAGAGCAAGAGACAACAATCTTGCCTAAGGGATGTTTCAGTCATCATGGCTGCATGGGAGATTAAACAGAAAATGTACAGCAGAGGATGGTTTCCATGCATCGACCTATGGGTTATGGGCCCAGCACGCTTCTGCTGCACCGGTCTGATGTAATCATGCCAGATGGGACTTGAACCCACAATCCCTGACTTAAGAGACCAGTGCCTTATCCATTAGGCCACTGGGGCTACAGGGAGTAACCATTTTAGACAGCTATCCAAACACAAATAAGTGTGATATATAAAGACTGCCTGAAACACAATGAATATCAAAAATATTCAGTTCAGTTCTGTTTATAGCCCCTTATAAGACATGTCTCAAAGGGCTTTACATTGAATCATCACAGTACTACAGTATATCTACACACAGGTTTACATACTACACAAACACAGCATATCTTTGGACTGTGGGAGGAAACCGAAGCCCCCGGAGGAAACCCATGCAAACATGGGAAGAACATGCAAACTCCACACAGAAAGGACTGGAGTGGAGATCGAACCCATGACCTTCTTGCTGTGAGGCGACAATGCTAACAACTGAGCACCCGCCAAGGCCATTTGTTTATTTAGCGGAAGTCATCTCGTCAGCGCAATATTGAACAATGCCATCGTGCATGGCAGATTTTCCTCATATCGTGCAGGCTGTGGGCTGTGTTTTAAGTACACTATTTCTTTCAATGTCTATTATCAAATCTGGAAAACAGTACAGTGTACTGATATTGGGGAAAACTTCCCTACTAAATAATTTAACACTATTTGAAAAGAAGTTAAATGCTACTTGGTCCAGCTCAGTGTTGAGGAGAGGAGCTACACACACTTATGGTAGTAGAGGTCTTGAAGGTCTTTGAGTTCCTCGATCAGAGTCTTGTTCTGGTTCTCCAGGGTGGCCGCTCGATTCTCCAGACACTTCACATGCTCCTTCTTCTTCCTGCGACATTCACGGGCCGCCTTTCTGTTATTCAGGAGGCGGACCTCTCTTTTTGGGGTGACCTCCTCGCTGCCCCCCTGGGTGGGAAGGGCAGGGGAGGATGCCATAGCAACTACTGGGGCAATGGTGCTGGCTGGGGCTGCTTGGATCTGGTAGGCCTGATCATCCCCAGAGGCAGCTTGGACCACCACCTGGTTACTGGGAACCAGTATCTGCTGGCCAGCGCTGATCTGAGCATACTGGTGGATGGTTGTGTCGGGCTGGGCCACCGCTGCATTGGCCATGGTCAGAGTCTGGAGGCGCTGGACCCCATCTATACCGTTGTTAGCCAGCTGGATGGCCCCACCCTGTGTGATTGCAATGTATTGGCCGCTGCTGGTCTTGTAGATGGTGATCCGTGACAGAATCTCCTTATGCTTCTGACAGTCGGTCACACTGTCTACTGACTCCTGATAATTCTCACTTTCTGCTATGGTGGAGATCTGTACAGCCTGGACTTGTGGGGACTGGATAAGAGATGGCTGTGCAGCCTGGATGACTCCATGGACCTGGACCGTCTGTCCATTGGGAAGCTGGACTAGCGTTACTGTGGGACCTGTTGCCGAGGCGTGGTTTGTTGCCATCATCATCAGTGATGTCATAAATCAGTCTCTAGTTACGCACAGATGTGCTATTATACACTGTGATCAGTGATGTCATTGGTGATGATGTCATCAGTGATTATGTCATCAGTGATGTCACTCGAGCAATTATGTCATCGGTGATGATGTCATCGCCCCCAGTGGGAGCCATGTCGTTAATAGAATCTGCGGCTTGTTATAAACTGAAAACTGTGCCAGGCAAATTCAATGTCACAGCGCAGAGAATAGATGTAACAAATATTCCTCTTTACTTGGACCAATCATGTAATACAGGAGTCCTAAAAGAGCTAAGGACCCAGGTCAGAAAAAGATAAAGGGTTCTAGCAGAGGATGGTTTCGATCCATTGACCTCTGGATTATGGGCCCAGCACGCTTCCCTCACCCCAGACGGGACTCACACACACAATCGCTGGTTTAGGAGGGCAGTGCCTTATCCATTAGCCCACTGGGGACACACAAAGCAGCCAGTTTAGACAGCTGTCCAAATGCAAATCCGGGTGATGTGACTATAGCTGTCCCTGCTGGACAAGTATTGTGTAGATGTGCTTACCGGTAGATCCCAAAATCATTTTTGGATAATGAGTGTAACTTTGTAGTGTCAGTGTATTTAAATATACATTAACAAATACTGTTTATTGCTAATTGATTATTGTTTATCATTGACATTTTAACACCTGTCAAATATTTTGGCCCAGAACCCCTTCAGTGAAGGGCAGAACTAGAAGGCATGAGACATAGTGCCCTCTGACGCCTGACATCTGTCACACAGTGGTGAGACAGAGGGGAAGATCTTGTGCAGCTTATGCTTAGAATAGTGAAGACGATGAGCAACTTTAAATTGGATCAGCTGGTGTCTACTATTAACTGAGCAGAGTTGTATCACAGACAGACTCCTATCCCATATAATGTCAGATAAATCAGTGCCAAGTTCCCAAGTTGCCAAGTTATGGTGTACATAAAATAGAATCAGCTGCAAAAAACACCCTTAAATCTTCTCCATAAGGTGAAACATTTTAAGGAAAACATAAGCACAAGATTTAAGGGTGTTTTGTGCAGCCAATTCTATTTTATGGACACTAACTCTGACCCTAAGGGAAATCTTAACCTAAGGTGCTTTGTGCAACTGGGCCCTGGCCTCCATTTTCAGCCATAGGGGGACTCCGAGGGTTAAGTTGTCAGGGGTCCCTTGCCGCCAAAACATTAAAGCCCTAATATTGGCAGCCCAGTAGTAGTGCCTAAACACTGGTAAGGGCAGACCTCCTTCAGGCTTGGGTTTTTGTAGGTGAATTTTCAAAATTATATTATTCTTATAGTTCCAGATGTAGGACAAAATTAGGGATAACAGTTCTTTGAGAAAAGCCGATGTAAGAAAGATGGGAAGGTAGAGAACCCTGGGAAGTGAAACCATCTTAATTGAGTTTATACGGCCAATCATAGACAAAGGGAGGATTTTCCAGTTTTCTATACATTGCTTAAGTCTTGAAAAAAAATTACCAAAGTTCAAATTGAATATAAATTTAGGATCTCTGTGTATGGTCTGGCCAAGATAGGTGGAGCAGTCTTTAGCCAGTTTGATTGGGAGAGATTTATCAGAAAACCAGGAGTAAAGACATCAGAGAGAGGCATAAAATCACTCTTTGTCCAGTTAATTGTGTATCTGGACAGCTTACCGAAGGAGGTGATTCATTCTAGGAGAAGGGGGATCAATTCTTCTGAGATACACAAGTATAATATAAAGTTTTTGGCATACAAACTGATGCACGTCTCAATACCTCTGACCTTCAGGCCTGTAATGCTCGGATGGCTACGTACGTATTTTTAAGGCGAGGGGCTCGAGCGACGAGCGCAACGGTGAAGAGGGCCGGCGAGAGTGGGCGACAAGTACTCAATCTTAATAGAGCCATTCTCCTCTGTCCCACTGGGACTTGTGATAAATTACTCTTTATGTTACAGTATAAATGCATCTTTCCTATCTTCCACAACAGTGGTTCCCAAACTGGGGTGCGCATACCCCTAGGGGTACATGGAGCTACTACAGGGGGTACTTGAGAGAAAGGAGAAAATGGAAAAATGTAAGAATAAATCATGGAAATGAGTAAAACATTAAAATAAATCTGCTCAGGAGGCACTAATTGCAACTCTTTCTCTCCATTTCTTATTTTGTAATGTTATATTCTTCAAAAGGTGGGTATCATTCATTCATTGCATCAAGCATCATATGCTATAGTTTTCTCTTGCAGTTTTCTAAGCAAAATGTAGTCGGGTGAAGGGGATACTTGGATTCAGAAATCAGGGAAAGGGGTACTGAAGGCAAAAAAGTTTGAGAACCACTGTTCTACAACAATATAACAAATAGATTCTCTCCTGGGTTACGTTTCGATCTTTTTGTTTCTGCATCCACCCCCATCTTCTCCCCAATTGTACTTGGCCAATTCCCTGCTAGGGTGTCCTTAGTCTCTCCCCAGACTCAAATATTACGTTGAATCGCCGCGCTCCGCATACTACAAGTGAGTCTGTGCCAGTTAATAGCTGCTGGTTTTTTAAGGCGGGTTGAAATTGAATGAGTGACAGGTCGTAGCACCGATGAGAGAGCAAATGGGCTGCGCCTCCCATGTTGTCTGATCGCAAAGTCGTTACTGATCGGAGAGGACTGAAGCCATCACTGGCATATGACTGGCCAAGTGAACGGTTCCCTCCCATAACCAGCCCTCTGAGGGAAAGTGAGAGCCCAGAGAGAGCTCTGCAGCATGCAGTAACGTAGTGTATCAGCGTAAGAACTCTCATGGGTCTGGCGTCGAGACTACCTGGACGTTTTCACCTATAATAGCTCTTATATGTTTTAAAGGATTAAAGGATGTAAGGATTACTATTTCTTTTCTTAATGGAGGAATAAATATACAAAACAGACTACAGACACAAAAACCGTCAATATGTGTGATCCCAAGAACATCATGAGGCCTTTTATAATGGGAAGTCCTGCTACAGTGCAGTTACATAAAGAGACAGAGGAACACAGCTTCATAAGGCAAACACGCCACTGTTTACTGCTGTGTTCAAAGTGCAACAGTAGTCTAATAAATCACATGCTGTGTATGGAAACAAAGAAACATCACACTGCTGATTCTGTGTATTATATTGAACATATTTTCATATATTTAAAGTCTCCTCCCGACCCTAAACTAACATCACAAGTGTTCCTATAGGGGCTTATAGTCTATCTGAAGGAATCAACAGTGTCTTTATACGAGGGATCAGCCGAGCAGCATTTTTGTAAACAAACCACGTTTCCGGGTGGAAACGGCAATGGAACCCTATGGAGCGAGCCTTGAGTGCTCACTCGAGCCCCAGCAGTGCAGTGTACAATTTTACAACTGCGACAGTTCCCACAACTTTAACACGACATGCATAAATTATACATTAAACTCTTGAGCTACTTCTGCTCTCAGAATGTCAAAATAAGCGATGTCATGTATAGTTTTTGAGATATTAACGTTTGTTTGGCACAACTCATACTAGTTAACTGCTGCGGTTCCGGGTGTTTCGCGGTGATTTAAACGATTTTTTCAGACGGACAAGCCCGTCTTTTATTGTCACACGGTTACACATCAACACATGCACGGAGGGCCACAAACACACACATGCTGACGGTGGCCGGTGAAATTTGTCCTCTGCATTTAACCCATCCTGGCTTTGTCCTTTCCTCCGGGGGGCAGGCCAGGAGCAGTGGTCGCTTTCTCGTACAGCGCCCGGGGACCGACTTCGGATGTTGTCGTCACTGGTCGGATGACGATGACGATCTGATCTTCTGCATGTTTTTAATGGGGGGGGGGGGGGGGTTATATACGGAGGAGCCCCCCTGGGGGAGCACGGGGAGAACATGCAAACTCCACACAGACAGAAAGGCCCTTACGACGAGATACCCCACCTGGGCAGTAGGCACTGAAGATATGGGGGGAACACAACCACAGCGCCCGCAGTGTCCCAGGCGAGAATCGAACTCAGGACCTTCTGACTGCGAGGCGACAGCTCTACCACTGAGCCACCGTGCCCCCTGATGATGGTGATGTGTTGTTGTTGTGACATCATGCTGATCCCTCGTATAGTGATCGTTGTGATCATTTTCTGCTATAGTATTACTTGATGTCATCGACCATCATCGATGGGCCGACCCCCATCGACCTCTGAGCCTTCTACATCGGACCATCGTGATTATCTGTTCGAATTAAAATTTTGCAGTTTTAATAATAAAAAAGGCCAAGTCGTCCACTCACCATTATGTGCGGACGGGATTAAACAAGCGCACCCAGTTCAGATAAGCGGTAGAGCGTGCCAACCGCCGTTAAACCAAACAGAAGAAGAAGAAGAAGCGGTAGAAGGGAGGAGGAGATAAGCAGAAGTCAGTTGTGCTGTTGTGAAAACGTTAAGACAAAGAAGAAACGTCGCATTGTTTCCTGTTTTCAACCCAAAGTGAGTACAAGTCCTCAACTGTGAATTTAACTCGCCTGTTTCCATGAAGTCGCTCCATTACATACTGTAGACTGCTGTGTTTCTCTCTCTCCTTAACTCGCTCTCTCTGTTAGGGTCAAAACTGAGCCACGTGAACCTAATATTATATCCGCCAGTAATTGTTGTCAGTTTTCTGCCAGCTAGTTAAATTCAACACACACACGTTGTTGGTCAGGATCTGTAATATTGTGTTGTTTGTTTTGCACTGTTCAATATTGCTGGTAGTGACAGCCACTGCTTCAGTCGCCTGGCTCTGTGCAGTAGTAGTAGCCTATCCAAGCCTGCTGGCCTCATGTAGAGCTCAGCTCCTGTTGTAAATGTGAATGCATATGTGCATTGCAGCAGCGGAGCCAAACGGCATTACAGCACTACAGCGACTTCATAAATCATTAATTAAAACCCCCCACCCCACCCCCACCCCCACCCCCATCAACCACGATGCCATCGTCCATCGTGATGTTTCACTTTCTGCAACCAGTTCGGCTCCGCCCACAAAATACGTGATCAATGTTTGCAAACATATAAGAGGTATATAGACCAGGCTGTAAACATGTTTAGTTCAATCATGTTGTAAAGACAGGCATTTTAACATGGGGGAATGACCCCAGTCAAATGGGACTGACTAGCTTTTGGAGCCAGCCTCAAGTGGCCATTTGAGGAACTACAAATTTCGGTATCAATTCCAAGCCAGAGCTTGCCGCCTGATTTTAACAAGTCTCATACCATTTTGATATATCACATCTTTCCCTCCTTCTGAGTTTTTCCTGAGCCCACTTTTTGCACAAACCAAACCAGTGTTGTTAGATCTAAATCCAATCCAAGGAAATAGTTAAATCATATTTAACCCGTTCAACTGAGGGCTTGCTGACCAGGTCTTAAACCCCACAAATCCACTGGACTTATAGGGTTAAAGTGTAAACAAATCTGCCATTGGGATGAGATAAGTAGGCTACAGTTTAGGCCTACAAGCTTTCACTTTTGGTTGATGCTAAAATTAGATTAAGTGACTTGAATGACACTTAATACCGATTTATTTGCTGCATGGTTTGGCGGATAGCTTTGCATTCACTTCAAGGAGAGGATAGGCTATGTGGCTATCCTGATTCCCGACTATAAATTATACAACATTTTAGTTAACCTGCCATGGAGAATCCCTGGAACAAACCCCAAATCAAATTAATGGTAATCTGTGTGCAAAACGGGGGTTCTTGACATGAACTTTGACCTAATCCATATTGAAAGATAGAGGCTCTGCAGATGGACCTCCCCAGGCCTACCTTGGACCCCGCTGGCGCAGCGTGTCTCCCGGCAGCGTGGACCGCACAGGTGCCGCTGCCCCCTGGACATCCACACTGAACCATGCGGATCTGCTCTGCCTCTCTGCTCGGCGGCCTGGACACATATTTAGACAGACTTTTGGGAGACTTCTTCGACGAGAACATGGTGGAGCGGCTCCCCTGGGTTTCTGGCGCATCAAAGTAACTCGGAGGGCAAAAGTCCTTTTAGTGGAGATAAGAGCGCACAGCCAGGCACTGTGCGCACTGGCAAGTGGCAACACGCCCCCCGCCCCCCCCCCCCCCCATTCAGCTCTCTGTTGGATGTTTTGATCAAAGGGGGTGGACCTCCTCATGAATTTCAATACAGAAATGAATAGCAAGTTAATAACTCAGAGAATATAGGAGTGTTTTGATCATATACTAGTGAATGTTATCTCTTCACCCATAGTCTTGGAAGTCATATTATATAACAAAACATATCCTCAGATTTGGGTCGGAGACACAATCTCATCAAATGGGGCTCTAATGTAGACTAAATTAGGGTCCTTAATATGAAAAAGGCTGAGAATCACTGGGCTAGTGTATCTGGTAGTGGTAGGCTAATCTGTTTATATTAACCACAATCTATTTCTTCCTCTCATAAGGCTTCAGGGCAATATTCATACAATATTTCAATAGAATATGGTCTTAGGTTTGCTGTCAGGATTGCTGCTGTAGGAACTAGAATAGAGAAATGCACCATGGTATGTGTAGAAAAATACTTTTTATTACAGTCCAAATAAATTGAAGTACAGGAACTCGGTAAAAGACCAAAATCCCCTGACTCCCTCCCACTCTGGGTTAAAGTTAAAAGCCTGTGTGCTATTGAAATTGATTTTTCATTTTCAATTCCACTCATCCAAATATCAACTGTGCCTCCATCCACCTTGCTTTAGACATAACTGATCACATTTATACTTTTAGGCTTCCACTCAATATTTATTGTAAAGCCAATACAGCTGTTAGCTGAGCATATTTAATATTTAATTACATTTAGAATTAGAAACTTTTCCTGGTAACTAATAGAAGGTTCTAGGTTTGATTTCAAAACACTGAATTGCACATGGAAACACAAAGTTTGATTTAATTGACTATATATATATATATATATATATATATAGTGTATTCAATAAAGCCTCCAATGGCAAACTGTAAATAAATGATGCAGTGGGATCATGTGGGAGTGGGGGGAGGGTATTCATGAGTGCATTGAAAACAATCCACATGGGCATAATAAAAGAAACAAAGGAATGTAAGGCAAACTTGAGAAAAAAAGTATCATCTAAAAACAGAACTGCCTTTTAATTTGTGTTTGCTATAGAGAGCCAAAGCGAACGTCACTTCCTGCCTTACCCTGTGTACCAGCTTTGATCCCGTCTGAATTGTAACACGGGGTAAACATGTACATTTTTCTCAATTTAAAAGATAACTATGCATGTCAAGAAAGTTTCTCCTGAAACTGAAACGTAAGGTTTAGTTTGTCAATCGACTACATCTCTCATGTCGCACCATCAACAACATGGACTGGTTGCGCGTAGTCTTTCGGATTTATTACTTATAGTGCCACAGTTTTACCACAAACTGACTTTCTTGACTTGTAAAGTTATCTTTTACATTGACAAACATGATATGCGTACCCCGTGCCACAATTCAAACAGGATCAAACAGGATAAAAAAAAAAGTAAAGTCTGTCTCCGTTCACCACCGTTCATATTTTTTCAGACGCTGGTACACATGATAAGGCAGGAAGTGACGTTCACTTTGGTTCTCTATTGGATATAAATGTTGCACTGCAAAAGAAAATCCATCTCGAGTCCTTTTAATCTACTATCAAATCTTATTTATCTTAAAACAAGTGAGAATATCTGCCAGTGGGGTGAGATAATTTGAGAAAACATTTTCCTGATAGTACTGCAGTGATCTCTAGTAATCTAGAAAATTACTGGGGGGGGTTGCTGCATAGGACACTAGAAGGCACTCAATCTCCATTAGTTGTATAAATCTTAAAATCAATAATCATCTAATGGAGGAAACCTCAGATCTGAATAACCGCCAAAAATCAAAATAATTGTTTCACAGATATTAGTTCACAACACGGGCAAAAACATAACTTTCTATCACTTTTAGGGAAATTTAAATATTAAGACTGAATATGAAACTAAACGTTAAGATGGACACTTTCTTTGCTAGTGTAGATCTTTGCGGAAGCTAGGATCTAAGGACAGAGCAACACGTTTGCGAGGGTTCAGAAACCGCAACGATCCAAGTCGTTCAGTCAAGGTGCCGCAGGCAGACAGATTCAGCGCTGCCGATCCCAGCGCCAGATGGAGGCGTCGTCGCACACGGCAATCAGGATGCTGCTGTCGCGGCTGAAGCTGGTCTGCCGGATGGCCGAGGTGCATCTGGGGAGCGTCAGGGTCGTACACCTGAAGAGAAGAGAGGACAGAGGACGTTTAGCCAACATCAACTCATCGTTTTAGCACTTTCACACCAATGTTAAGGTGCAACGAACCGTTGTAAACCCCAAAACAACCCTGTGGAACCCCGGAATAATGGACACGTATGACCCACGTATTTCTCGGCTCACTAGTCTGGTGTTGAAGGGGTTTTACATGACATTTGACATTTTAGGTGACTTTCTTATCCAAATTACTTCAAATGAATAAAAAGGAAGGTGAGGAGTGCCTTACGGCAAAACCTCTTTTTCACCTACAGACCGACTTGCTTGGTTTTGATGGGGGTTCGAACTCGTGACTTTTCAGTTACACGGCAGTCTATGGATTAGACTGCTACTCAGATGGACTCACTTTGCTTTGTGTGGATCTTCCACTTCAAGGTCCCACACATACAGCTTCCCCACTTGATTTCCCAGGGCCAGCATCTGTAAATCAGTTTGACAGAAGTAATGGGGAAGTTAAGCATAACAACTGTGCATTTTGCAATAAAATTATATAATTTGGTACACTTATAGGCAACGGCATTCCAAAAAGAATCTGATATTTTTGGGGCCACAGCCCGGCAGCCTATGGGAATTGTAACTGCAATAAAGTTGCGTAGCCTGATCTGATATGGATGATAAAAACATCATCAAATCATAAATTTCTTATGATGAAGAATTGAAATTTTAAAATTTAGAATTGCTCGGAAGCTTCCTTCTAACTCACAATGGAAAATGACTGCACCAATACTGTGACTGCACAGCCACTCCCAAGTGCTGAGAGTGGCTGTGCAGCTACACAACAATGCATAGTCAGATGTGTTACATCCTTGAGATCATCCAACTGATTTTCAACATTTCCACATGGGAACCCTGTTAAACGGCCCCCTTCATCAAAATACATGTCACCTTCTGCCAGAAGTCCATGGAGAAGCGCATGTACCAAATGTCACATTGGCTGTAATCGAAGCGTCCGAGGATCGTCACGTTCGACTCGTTTGGTTTGATGCGGTCAATGTCATCCTCCATCTTTCCCGGTTTCCAGCACACAATGGCATTTTCACAAGACTGACAGCAGACCGGAAGAAGAAACACAAACGATAAATACAAGGACACCACTTCAACTCAAAGGGACAGAAGCAGAGGCTCCTTCCTGTATGTCAGACTACAGCTTATAAACAATTCATAATTAATATTTTTATCCTGCAAAACTTGTATTCAGTGGAGAACAGCAAACTAACTTTTTCTTGAGGTTAAAAGCTCCCAACACTTACACTATCTTACCAAATGTGATTTTTAGAATAAGAAAGAACCCCCAAACAATCATTTGTTACAAAGCATCTGTGAGACAAAACGTGTTTTCAAACGTTTCTTCACCAGTTCCAAAAAAGTTCTTACCTTGGAAAGGATGAGATCCCCCAGCCACCGCACACAGTCCACATAGTTTCTGTGGATGTCCCGCGTTGAGAAGTCGGGGAAGTGAATCTTCTGTGAAACAAATGGCCTGAGGAAAACACACAAACACTTTTTAAATGAGGAGATAATGGCAAAAGACCCATCCAGGCTAAAGACAACTTAGAAAGACCAAACAAAACACGCACAGATATCTTAAGTTGATGCTGTCATGTAACAAAATCCTGTTTTTCGATGGAAATTATTCAAATCCCCATATGTGCGCACATATTTGATCAGCTAAAGGCAATTTTCTTTGTAACCAGGCGACAGTCTCGTTTTTCAGTGGGCGGGAGTACTTGCCTTGACAGACAAACTCTTTCAGCCAATCCAATCCAATCCGAATCCAGTTAGTGGGAAGAACGGTGAAAACATCTCCCACAGAAAACAACACCTTAACCGAGGGATGGCATATTGGCGTGGTTGGCTTCGGTCGGATGGCGCAGCTGCAGCAGGCGGTCTGCAATTTATATTTGTTTCCAAATTTTGGTTCGCTCGCATTTATTGCTGAATAAATAAGCTGTGTAACTTATGGCAAAATATTACAGGGTTGCAAACTCACGGGCCCCCATAAGCAAATGCTTATTGATTTGAATTAATGTATATTTAGTGCTGTTATATACATTACGGTCAACACCAACAAGAGAGACTTGATGTGTGAACACTTCTCAACTGTGCTGTGTTATTGATGGCAGACTATGTCAATAATATGACAATATCCTGCCATCGCTGAATGTTGGCTTTCTCACTTGCTGTTTATCCTGCATCTGCAACCTGCATGTATCAGAAGCCCCTTTCACATGTCTGCCACGCAGTGGGAAATGTCTGTTGCTAGGTAACCATTCCTTTGCTGTTTATCATCTGAAAACTTGGTGCTTGTCAATAAACTGTATGATAGTGCTCATTGTTAGGTGAATTGGGGGGGGGGGGGGGGCAGCGCAAGGTAAACATGCTTGATGAACACCAATACTGTGTGGAGGGCCACATTTAGTATATTTTGAGAGACAAGGCGAGGGCCGTTTAAAATCCAGCTGCGGGCCGCAATTGGCCCCTTTGTATTGAAATTTGGGAGAGAAAGGAAATGTGGCCTGGCGGGGGTCCTCATTGGCCTGGCAGCCCTGCCAGTCCTGTACAATTGTAGGGGAAACACGAGTCTATTTCTGCAATAATTGCACTTATGGCTGTTTACCAACGTTAATGTTACCGCTTGTTGCTTTGGGAAACACCATTACTGTTTTGCTAGCCGATTGTCGTAGTCACGTCATCAACTACAAAGCAGTCCCTGACTGGCCCGGTAACATTGTAATTTCAGGAAATGGAAGTCCAGACTGATCAGTGGCAAAAAAGAATGTGAGGTGTGATAAGGATGGTTGTAACCAGGCTACTATTTTCTTTGTTCCATTGGCATAAGTTTCCTCCAACCAGATTTCAGTGTTACACTTGTTCAAACTGAAGGGTTTAATAACAAAGAAACAAACACAAACAAACAAAAACAATTCAACAGAATGTTATTCTAATATCTTGTCAGAATTAGCTTTCGTTTGTGTTAGTTTGTGCTAGAAGTGTGATTTTCAGACCCATTTCGCAATCTAGAGCTTGCAGAGTTGAGGTCACTCATTGTTCTGAGCATAGGGCGCTATACACAAACATGCCACTCCTCCTGCTGTTCTCAGCATAGGGTATTCAATAAACATGGTACAACAATGCAAGCTCTCTGCAGTGGCAGAGAAAGGAGATGGAAAAATCCCAATTCCCCAATCCCCTCTACCTCACTACAGCTCACCATACAGTACTCTACCTCACTACAGCTCACCATACAGTACTCTACCTCACTACAGCTCACCATACAGTACTCTACCTCACTACAGCTCACCATACAGTACTCTACCTCACTACAGCTCACCATACAGTACTCTACCTCACTACAGCTCACCATACAGTACTCTACCTCACTACAGCTCACCATACAGTACTCTACCTCACTACAGCTCACCATACAGTACTCTACCTCACTACAGCTCACCATATAGTACTCTACCTCACTACAGCTCACCATACAGTACTCTATCTCACTACAGCTCACCATACAGTACTCTACCTCACTACAGCTCACCATACAGTACTCTACCTCACTACAGCTCACCATCCAGTACTCTACCTCACTACAGCTCACCATCCAGTACTCTACCTCACTACAGCTCACCATCCAGTACTCTACCTCACTACAGCTCACCATCCAGTACTCTACCTCACTACAGCTCACCATCCAGTACTCTACCTCACTACAGCTCACCATACAGTACTCTACCTCACTACAGCTCACCATATAGTACTCTACCTCACCACAGCTCACCATACAGTACTCTATCTCACTACAGCTCACCATACAGTACTCTACCTCACTACAGCTCACCATACAGTACTCTATCTCACTACAGCTCACCATACAGTACTCTACCTCACCACAGCTCACCATACAGTACTCTACCTCACTACAGCTCACCATACAGTACTCTACCTCACCACAGCTCACCATACAGTACTCTATCTCACTACAGCTCACCATACAGTACTCTACCTCACTACAGCTCACCATACAGTACTGTTAAGTTATTATCATGATTATTATTTTCACCTGTTGGTCTTTGAAGGATTGTACTCATACGACCCACGAATGGCTTTCTGCATCCTCTCCGAGTTGATTCTCCAGAGTTTTAGCGAGTGGTCCATCCCACACGACATGATCTTCTCACCCAGGAGATCGAAGTCCTGTCAGTGAGATTACAAAAATAAATCAAAATCGATCTCTCGCTTGTGGTTTGTTCATAATCCAAGAGGGTCCAATGCAAAGTGTAATCAAATGCCACTCACAGCACTCAGGACTTCGTCTCGATGGCCTTCCACGCCTCCAAATATGGCCACTAATGTGTCGGTCTGTATGTTCCATAGACGAAGGGCATGATCTGAGGAAACAGACACAGTCACACATGAACTAATGTAGATCTTAAGACAATATAAAAAAAAACAATCCTATGGTTGAATTTCATTATAATAAAACTGTAGGGACGACAAAGGAGCGGAGGTATGGTTGACCAAGCAAGTCACTGGCGTCCTTTATTTACCAAGTCCCTATCATATTACAGCAGGTTGTGGCTAGCTAACATAGGTGATGCTAGCTAGTAGCTGTGAGCTGCAGCCTAGTTGCCTCCTCAGTGAGGAGGCGTAGACTAAAGGACGAGGCCAGAACGTAGCCCTTTATAGTCCACCTTCCCATCCCAACAGTCACATGACTGCACTTGAAGTTTGTCTCAAGTCTGCTAGAGGTTGCTAGCAGTCTATTTGTGGTTCCCAGCACAAAACTATATTTAATACGTGGTGACTGGTGTTAATGTCACTTGACTTTGATCTAAATTATATCAGACAGATGGACATCAGAATCAGAATCACTTTTATTGCCACAGTAGGTAATCAGATTACATAGGAGGAATTTGACAAGTATGCAGTGTAGCGATCACATCAATAGTCAAAAGACAAAAAGAATACAGAAGAGCAAAATCACACACAAAAATCTAAAGTGCAGTCCAATATATCACACACACACACACACACACACACACACACACACACACACACACAAGAAGATGGCTTTCAGTGGGGGGGGATTCTGGTCTGTTGTTGAGCCGGCTATGCTCAGGGGATATGGGGGGGGGGGGGGGGGGGGGGGGGGGGTAGAGTCCTTTAAACTTTATGGTTTGTGTCTCTGGAAATATGCATAGTTTTGCATACAAATATCAACAGAGATTATCTGAGATTAAAGCATGAAAATGAGCAGGATCCAAAGGGAAACTTTCCATATATGAAATCCTCTTAAATCACTAACACTTATCTTAAATGACCGAAATTGAAGACGTTGCTGATGATCCTTATATTCCAAATAATTTAGCATTAGCAGCTCCTGGTAGTGGTAGCAGGCTTTTAACCAGAAAATTGCAACTTCAAATTTGCACTTTGCACAAAAGTGAATGAGTAACACCGCCTTTCCACCCTTACCACAACTACCATCACAATGCCTTTTAGCAAGGCACAATAAGACTGAGAAAAACAATGAGAATCAACCAACATGTAGGCATAATAGACTGATTTCACCTGGGCCATATAGATATACAGTAATAGACTGATTTCACCTGGACCATATAGACATAATAGACTGATTTCACCTGGGCCATATAGACATAATAGACTGATTTCACCTGGACCATAAAGACATAATAGACTGATTTCACCTGGGCCATATAGACATAATAGACTGATTTCACCTGGGCCATATAGACATAATAGACTGATTTCACCTGGGCCATATAGACATAATAGACTGATTTCACCTGGGCCATATAGACATAATAGACTGATTTCACCTGGGCCATATAGACATAATAGACTGATTTCACCTGGGCCATATAGACATAATAGACTGATTTCACCTGGGCCATATAGACATAATAGACTGATTTCACCTGGGCCATATAGATATACAGTAATAGACTGAATTCACCTGGGCCATATAGACATAATAGATGACTCTCAGATGAGATCACAGAACCACCTGACGATCACATGAATCTGAACTAGGCCCATCCTTTAAAGCCCCAATCAGTAACTTTTTCCCCTTAATATAACAGCTTTTTAGTCATTGAGGATGGTAGAGTGACTTGTAACAGGGAGAATGTCACCTCTATTGGTCACACACCGCCCTCCAAAGGCCTCTCCTGGGACTAAGCAGTTTGGTGCCTGCGTCCCGGAGGCAAGATGCGCTCATGCGCTGTACAGCGGGAGCATTGTGTTCCTGGAAACAAGGAAGTAACTCGATGCGGATTTGCTATGAAAATTACGTTTCATGTAACTATGGATTATTATTTCATCACGTGGTGAGTAGTACCCGATGTCACAACATGTACATACTACATAGAGCTTTCTGGCGCTGTGTTTTGTTGACTTTGAACGGCGATATCGATACTATTGCACCCAGAGGGTGCAGTTTCTCCAATAACGAAACTTGGAAAAGTTGCTGAATAGGGCTTTAAGTTTACACTCGAATACCCCGTTCATGACAACTCGGACCACCGGAAAAAATGGGTTCCGACCTGTAAAAAGTGAATTGAACAGTCGTCCAGGCCAGAATTACAGCTCGGAAATTCGGGTATCATTCAGAGCTAATATAAAATATATTATATATGTATATATGAATATTATAATATATTTAAAATCATGACCAGTAAACCGTAAAGGAATAAAATTGTGATACTGTATCAGACTACTTTGATGAATTGATTCTTGACTTTTGGATATCTGCTTGGGCCAAAAAGACAAGGGCAGCAGCAATTAATGGATGAGAAAAAATATCCTACGTATGTAAAACATTTTTAAGTGTTTTGAAAAGGGCTATCTAAACCAACTTATTATTACCGTATGTAAAACTGTAGTTTACCTTTGCTGACAGACAGAAGGAGATTTGGATCTCTTGGGTGAAACTTGAGCTCGTTGATGGCATTCCCATGACCTACATAATGCTAGATTAAAAAAGAAAAGGAAAAACAAGCAGGATATTACTTATAGAATCACCTTGTATTACATTTTCTGACCTATAAAATCAAATCTATAATGTTCCAAGATTTTGATTATTTCTAATATACATACCGTATATCAATTTCTGAAGGATGTTACTACTGACGACAAAATGACGCCCATTTGACTGGATACTGTATATTTATCTTAAGCAGGATAGATGAACTGTACCTTGATGCACTGCATGGTGATGTGGTTGATCACCCGGATGATGCCGCGGGACCCAGCTACGGCCAGCAGGGGGTGACTGGTGTTGGTGTCAAAGGTCCAGGCACACGTGTAGAAGTTCTCATCTGCCTTTGCGTAGCGTTAGTTAAGAAAACAAACACTCACGTGTTGAAGTAAGCGGTGCAGTGTGCAGTAGGTCCAACCCTGCCTTCTCTTCCACCCCCTCTCTCTGACACACTGTGTGTGTGTGCGCGTGTTTTGAGCCACAACATACTGTCTTTGTTTAAATATTTGCAAATTTCCCAATCAAAAGTTGCACAAATTTGTGAATATCTTCTTTTAATGTTGATACAAAAGATCGCTCGGTCAGAATGTTGAAACACACATTTCAAAACTCGATATTTGCAAAGATCCATCCATCTGCCCTCTCTGTGACATTGTGTGTGCCCATACTGTCTTATGTGTAGTCACAAAACACCCAACCAAAAGTGACGGAAATTTGTGAATATCTTCCTTTAACACATTGAGTGCCAGCGACGCCATATGGCGTCATTAGAAATTTACCGTAGGCTGCCAGCGACGCCAAATGGCGTCAGTAACTCCAAATTGTTTTTTTGACGGGGGGGTGTCGATCTAAGCTTCTTACATCGCCTCTTACAATATTGTAGCTATTGGAGGTCTTTAAACCTATTTTACAAACCCCATTAGGTGGCGACAGCACTCTCCTGATAAGAGAAATTGGAGCCAAACACACAGAAGAAGTCGCTGGGGAAAAAGGAAATCGCATCGCATACGTCCGTATGCATCGACATGCATGAAGCCAAACGCCAGCTGTGCCCACAGCAGCTGCATCCGCTGTCACAACTGAGCACCTCCATGTCCGCTGCGACAGCACATTCGCATAATCAGCCTTATTATTCTTAACTGGAAGCATTGTGGCCCGTGACAAACACACGCGGAACCAAAAAGCTAGATGTCGCGCACCCTTCACTGTGTGTGCAGCAGCAGAGAGCCACCAGACACATAAGACACACCCAGGAGGAGGCGTGTGCAGTTGAGGGGGGGGGGGGGGGGCACGCAGAGCACGCAGAGCAGCATACACTTCACCCAGACAGACCCAGACATCAGAAAATTAGCTTCAGAGTCAGTGATGTGCTTGAAATGTTTAATTTCACAAAAGGCTCATTATCTCAGCTCGTAGAAAAAAAGGTCTGTTTTTGGTTCAATCAAGCTATCTTCTCCGGCTCATAACTAAAGAACGGAAAATGGGATCAATAAACTTTTTTTTGCAGGTGATAGAAGAGAGTCTCATCGTTATTTGTGCGTGTTCAGTGTTTACATAGTAATTATTAAAGAAATTATATGACTGTTTTAAAATGCATTGTGGCCTATGTGGCACAGCAAGCAACCTTTTGCCCAAGGGCCGTGGCACTCAAAGTGTTAATGTCGATGTCAAATGGAGCGAATTATAGTTGAATACTTGTGACTTGGGTAGGGCTGTCCCGAATACCATATTTACCATATTTGACCATATTTAGAGCGTCAATTGAAGCTTATATGCCAGGGGTGGGCAACCCCTGTGTGGCCCGAGCTGGAATTGCAAAAAAACGACAATTCTTTTATTTTTTTGGCCAGGCGCGTTTTCGCCTGGCCGTGCACACCCCGAATTTTGTAACTACGCGGACGCGGGTGGGCGGACAAAGTGGAGTTTTCAAGACTCCCACTCACTCCCGTGAGCAGAAACCCACACAGAGTATAAAAGCTCAACGCGATTTCTCGTCAGGATTCCGTGTCTCTCATTTCCGTGCGGCCGAGCCAAACGTCAAGCATATTCCCAGCTTTAAACAGCACAGAGCCAGGCAACTGAAGCAGTGGCTGTCACTACCAGCAATTTGAACGGCGCAAAACAAATAACGTTAACGTTACAGATCCTCACCAACAACGTGTGGCAGAAAACTGACTGAATTACTGGCTGATATAACGTTAGATTCGCATGGGCTTTTGAACCTAATGAGAGTGTTGAGGAGAAATGTCTAGAGCACAGCAGCAGCAGCTGCTGTATCTAATGGAGCGACTCCCAACTTTCACTTTGGAAACAGGCAAGTTAAATTCACAGTTGAAGACTTGTACTCACTTTGGGTTTAAAACAGGAAAGAACGTGAAGTTTCTTCTTTCTTCTTCTTTGTTGTTGTTTTAACAACACAACCGACTTCTCACGTGCGGGGGATGCCCCGATGACATTAAACAAGCGCAACCAGTTCAGGAGGAGGGGAGGCTTCTCTGAACTGAACTGGGTGCGCTTGTTTAATGTCCCCTGCGCGTCACGGTAAGTGGACTTGGCCTTTTTTATTATTAAAACTGCACAATTCTAATTCGAACAAATAATCACGATGATCCGATGAGGCTCAGAGGTCGGCCCATCACGATGGTCGATGCCATCGTCCATTGTGCCAACCCTAGTCTGAACTATGTCAAACTGCAATATCAGGATATCTTGGCCCAATTGTTCAGTGTCTATGGGATCAATAACATTAATCGTGATCCAATAGGCCTCCAGGAATTAAGTAAGGGGGACACCTTTTTCAAAGCTTTGTCTTAGGGAGGCGCACAGTCTCAGACTTTGAAACCCCCTCCTCGAGACCACTTCAAATACGTCTACTATTTTCTTTATTGTTTCTGTCTTTACTGTGTCCAATGTTTTAAAGCGCTCTACAAGCAAATAGAGTTTTTTTTCATTTGAAGTATTACCATATCTTAATCCAGTCATTGTTTAGATTTAACTAAGGCAATGAGGAGTAAACAAGTTTAAAAAGGCGTTTGAAGGGAGTGAAAAGGATACGTCTGCATCGACGTAAGACTGCAAGAGTCTTATTGCTCCCTGAGAGTGGCATTCATACAGAGTTACCTGGTGAGGAAAAGACCATGACAAGTTAGCTATGGAACAACAACACTTATTTAACTCTAGTCTAATATGACCAGGTAGTGCTATTGATAGTGAAAGGACTTTAAACAAAAAGGACAAAAAATAAAGACATGGACAAGAATACAGCATCATAACAATAGTTGCATATTAAGTTACAGACAAACGATGAATGTACATAAGCCAAGATGCACGAAAAATAATGTTCAAAGAAGAGAAGGTCCACACAGCCCCCATTCTAATAATTTATTGGACAACCCGATGTGACGTTTCGAGTTAATGCTCTTCTTCAGACATGAAACAGCATACAAGGATGCCATCTTTAAAGGGATACGACAACTTTTTGGCAATACTAACTAACTGAATGATTGTAGCTCACTGTATACTGCACGGAGAGTTCCAGTAAAGGCATTGTGTATCTTGGTTATGTATGGGCGATATGGCAAATGGGCGAAACTCCAAAAAAGTTGGTGTATCCCTTTAAATACATGTAACGCCTGGTCACATGACTACCGGTAATCACATGATCAAGGTGGCCACTGCGTTAAGTGAATTAGTCCTATACAGAGCAGTGTTTCCCCTAGAAAAATCTTCAGGCCTGGAGGGATTTTGAAACGTACCCCGACCGCAACGGTGGGGACCCTCGCTGGCGACACTAAACTTTTAGCTAACCTGTTTGCATCTATGTTCGCAATGGCATCCCAAGTATCATCATACTATTATGGGATGTGATGCGAACAGTTGTATTATGGGATGTGCGTTTCCCAGGCAACGACACACGTTGACACATTTTGGAACAGCACCGGACACTGGCACAATGCTCCTAAAAGCAAAATGCTTGTTGTTTTGAATGATTTGGCATCTTCTATTACTGTCAACACTAGTATTGTTGTAATGCAATAATATAACATAAAGGTTTATTGAATTTTTGGGGAGAGCAGGGAAAAAACCTTTAAAAAAATCTAATTAAAAACAAATATATATAGGCCTGTAGAATGGGGAAACACTGCAGAGACAATACATGTATATTGTCTCTGTATCAGCTTCCTGATGGCATCCTTGTGTGGAGCAGCAGTATTAGGGGAAGAGTCTAAAATGACTATGACAATACAATCTATTTTTTAATCACTTGAAAAGGTTCTTACTTCTTATGCACACATTTTTAGGTTTTCCACCAGATGATATAGGCTAGCTCCAAGAATTAAAACCCCCATTTAAAAATAGCATAGAAAGGCATCCATCATGTCTCAGTGCCTCTCTTCAACATCTCTTACCCTGTTACTCCCGACTGTGGCGAACACCAGGGGGTCTCCCTCTTTGCTGTGCCAGTTAAACTGAACTCCAAACAGCGGCTGGCCGTGATCCTCCTGTGGAAATTATAGTGTGATCATTAACGACACTCTGGGTGGGAAATCAACACCACCAACCTGACAAAATACTGAAAAATATTGTATTAATTTCAAGAACATATTGCAACAAAATATGTTATAGTTTTATATAGGAAGAATAGAAACCGCACACTCTGGCTCCGATGCAATGAGTTTAATAAATAGACAATGTTTCTGCCTGGTGGCCACCAAGCCGAAACGTTGTCTTTTTATTAAACTCATTGCATCGGAGCCAGAGTGTGCGTTTTCTATTCTTCCTGTGGATTCTTGTCCGTCACCGGCATCTCGCTGAGATTTCACGGTGTGCATTCTCTCCATTTTTGACAATAGTTTTATATATGTCAGCATAAACGTAACAGTTTTCCCTCACATATTCAACTATCAAACCATTTCCACACTACTGAAGTCACTCCCCTTTTTGGAATTAACTCCTCCACCGTGGAGTCGCTTTCAGCCCTGCTTGCTGTTGCTGTGCGTATGTCATACCGATACGCAGCGTAATGGTGTGATGTCATTACATCAACAAGTCTGAATATTGACATTATCACCATGAATGTTTGGTGATATGAATATGAATTATAACGATATATCGATATAACGATACGATATTCAGGGTATATGCAGGAATCCTGAAGTTAAATTCAATACCTTTTAAGACCTTTTCACGACCTCAACGCCACTGTTGTCACATCAGCGATAGGGGTGTAAATCAAGTTTCATCACGATACAATATTATATAGATTCTTTGGACAACAATACAATATTATTTGCTGATATCACAGTCTGCCACAATTAGGGATGTCACCGTGTACACGACTACACGGGTGCACGGATACTAAATCATATCCGTTTAGAAAATTCAATAACCGTTTACACGTCTTTTTGTGTGTCCTTTTAAATAAAGTTTTGACAATGATTTTACTGAGTGTATCCCTGTCAGTGCGGTGATCCCAGCGAGGAAGGAGATTGAAAATAAACTCAGCAGTGGCTTCAGAAAGGCGCTGGTGCGGGCTCTCGTTTTCAGGCAACTAATAATGGAGAAACGATCACAACAGAGACAGAAAGGCTCAATTGTGGGAGCAGATTGGCTAGACACTTAATATTTCTGGGAGTGTTGTGCTTTTTATCATAGTACGTGTTATCTGTTAGTTATCAAACTAGCTACCGCTCCTAACGTTATTTTCAGTCTGCATCCTGGCGGTGAGAAAGTCAGCCCATCATCCTCGTCACCAATGTTATGTCTGAAGAACTGGCGGACCACGACGTGCTGTTTAACGTTTTATTAACAATGGCTGTGAGTCGTACAGGCTAAACCCTCATGCTGCTACGTCTCTAGCAGGCTCAACTCTGATGACAACAGTTAACCCTAACCATGCCTGTGTAAGCTACAGATGATAACTTTATCGGGTCAAAAAAAAGCGGTTAACCGTTTCCACGCTGCCAGAAGGTCTCCTGTACACGTTTAGAAAATGTTGTAACCGTTGACATCCCTAGCCACAATATGACATTGATTCAATTCAAGGGTCTGCGATCAAAAAATGGGACGATATCATATTATGCTCATTTAACACCATCAGCACAATTCTACAAAATGTAATACCTCTCAAATGGCAATTAAGACTTTTTAAGGGTCTTCATTTTCCCTAAATTGATTTATCAACTTTTAATACTTCTCAAGACCCCGCAGATACCCTGGATATATCACAGCAGGCACGCCCCTAGTCTACTCTACTCTACTGGCTGCTACGGCAGGCAATCGTACATCATTTGGAGTCTGATCTACTCTAAGAATATACTTAGCTAGTGGAATTGTTATGGTGGCTGGTAGATTTTGGGATGACGGAAAGTTAGTTTGACAGTATTTGGCAGGTGTTGAGTCACAAGTACGCAAGCCCCTTTTACACAGCCTGTGAAAGCTGCGATCGTTGCAGGGTCATTACACATCGCATCCTGTTTAAAAGTCACAAGGACTGAATGGCGAGTCATTTTGTTCCGCCTTTCGTTACGCCAGTGGAGGTAGTATCAGCCCTGAATCAATGTCTATTTAAAAGCGTAACCCTGGAAGACGGGAATCTCAGCTCATTCATAAAGAAAACGACAGGATTGCACATCAGAAATACATTAACCAAAGCATATCAATAAAGCAGTCCTGTAGTCTGTCGCCTGTTGTGCGTTCCCCTATGAAAAACAACAACCTTATAGTATCCCTGTGCATTTATAGCCTACAGTATATCCCAACAGCCGTCAACGCAAAAGGGGAAAGGCAGAAATTAAAGCAAAAATCGATCCGATCCATCTCGTCACCCACCGTGCCTGACAAGCAGAGACGAGCGAGAAACATAACCAGTTAAACTTTTAAAAGTAGAAACCAAGTGGTCTATTGATGATGACAATACTTGCTTTACAAAAAACTGGAACCAAAGGAAAGAATGAGCCTTGTGTTACAATGTGATCCATAAAGCCAATCAGACGTTGATCAGCTGCTCATTAAATACTGTAGACTCCTCTGACATAATAAGCACAACAACCTGTCTGTCACTATCGCTGTCTTTCTCCCAATATGCTCGCACCAGCTTGCACAAGTTTTTTTTCTTTTTTGTGTGTCTGATAAATCCCTCTTTAAGTCGTAGGTGAGGATATTTTCTCTGACCTGCTGTCACATCTTCATGGCAACTATAGAACATCATGCCAGAATGCCTCCTCGCGTCTGTGTAAAAAGGCAACGCTGACTCATTTTTGCGGGCCTTCATAACGGCAATATTGCAGTATCTTTGTGTAAAAGTGGCTACAGTTTGATGTATGTCTCAGTTCAATATATATTCAACACAGTCCAAATGAAAATAATTAACCTGGTACCAATAGAGACCCTTACCCTCAGGCTGTTCACACACTTAAAAGAGTATTTGCACTTCTTGGTTTTCCACTTGCCCTTGCCCCAGCTTTTCCTGCCCGGGGCATTGGCAGTGTTAGTAGGCGTATCTGGGCGCTCTACGTTGGTCCCACTCTCCACACTGACTGCATCATCCTACAAATGAGACAAAGGTATAGTTGCCATTAGAAAACATCTGAAATCGTTCATGTTTATGCTTCTGAAAGTGGACATCATGGTAGAAAACTCTCTAGAGCTGTTTACAGACATACTGTTAACGTTACATTACAAACGTCAAAGCTCAATATGCTGTTACTTTTAGCAAGTCCTTCTTGTTGGATAGCTAGGTTTTACTGTTATTAAATAACTACCATAATACTTTCCCTTCAGGGAGGTTTTTATGGTCTTCTAAAGAACACACACCGCAGCGAAAGCAGTACGAACAGGATTGAATGGCTGTCATCACAAATACAAGTCTGAAAAAAGTGAAATGAAAACTCCCATCCCTGAGCCAATAAGGTATTGGATAACCGGCAATAGCTTTGACACACCCTGTCATGATTGATCCCAAAACTATAAAACCATTATTTTCTATTTTGTTTGTCAGTTGCATAACGGGTGTTACTTTTCAGAATCAGATATTGAAATGTGATTCCTGGGACAGTCACTGCACAAGAATGTCAACAGCATCGCCATCCCAATTATGCTTTGCATTACATAGCCTACATTTCCATAAAAGTCATAGATGGATCTCTGCAGCTTGTAACTGAATTTAGCTGTAACCGCTGCATCCAGTCTTCATAAGCCTAGAGGCATTACGCTAAGTTAGAAACAGGCCTACTTCATTCTTAACATGAACTTTGATGAAACATGAACACATTTAGGCTTTGTATTTAATGGTCTTGGTCTTGCTGTCTAAGGTGTTGAGGGGAGGCCAACAGTGCAAGAGCCCCATTTATTCGTGTATTTCACTTTCGTTTTGGCAGTTAACAAGTCATCCTATCACACCCCCATTGTATACAGTCAATGATCACCTTGATACAAGAGCTAACGTTAGCACTGCTGCTAGCCACAATTCACAACAAACCCACCACGTTAGCTGCTAGTGACTAGCCTGAGCCATCAGATGTAGCGTTAGGTACGTGTGTATCAATGAAAGGGTGAGTGAGCGGGCAGCTTGGTACATTATGTGTGGGTTAATATAGTTTAGAAAAGGATAAATGTGTTTAAACAGCTGTCTGAGTCCTGTCGAGTTCAGCAGGTGTTCACAGCTGCACAAAGCTGCTACCAGTTTAGCCTGTTAGCTACCTTAGCATGATGCTAACTAGCCAGCTGCGATAAGGACACCTTTCGCCGGGGAAACAACACGGTTAGACTGCTTACATTCTCGTCTCCTGATAGATCGGGGTTACTATTCTCGTCACTGCTGAGTTTTTGTTTTTTCGCAGGTATCTCCTTTCCCGCTTGAGAGCCCGGGGACTCGGACATGTTCTTATTTTCCCTCATTTTGCTTCACACTCCGCCTCTTCCGCCCCTACGGCGGGCGAACATCGCTAAGACCCGCCCTCCTCTGCATCTGATTGGGTTGGGTTTAGGCACGAGGAGTGATGATTGGTTAAGGTTAGGGTAAGAATATCAGGGTAAGCCAATCAGAGGTGTTTAGTGGCAGAGTAGGGCGGGTCTTGCGTGGGATCCACAACGAAGAACTTACATTTATAAGAACCGAATAGTAATAGGTTGTTCCATGGCCTGGTTATGTGCTGTTGTCCCATTGACGGAGGCGGTTTTTCAGACCAAAATGGCGGCAGCACTGTTGTTATAAACCCTTCTCTTTCCCCCAATACTCTTTCTCCACGCGCGAAGACTTCCACATCCAGGTCTTGAAAAGGGTCAGTATTTTAATAGACCAAATCAGCGGGATGTTTACATTTACTTCCGGGTACCCCTGAGGTCCACACATTATAATGGCGGTGGACGGCACAAACTGACGTGTTGAAGACAAAAACAGACAAAGAAGACAAAAATGGTTCGTCCGTGTTGTGTTGTTGTTTAATATCATTCATAACAACACTTTCACTAACGTTAGTGGAGACCAGACTAGCTAATTTACCTGTTGGACCAGACTAGAGTAGACTTGAAGCTAAATTAAATTGACCTGGCGTCAGTAGCTCTGTCTGTACCAGGCTCTTTCTCGCCGAGAAGAGCCTGGTGACGCGAGGTTACTCTGTCTGTAACGTAAAAAAACAGCGAGTTTGACAGACAAACAAACTTTATTAGCTAGCTAACACTACATAAAACAAACACAGAAGAAAGGCTAGATACGTCGGACAAGCATGTTTACCAACCGTTTAACCATTTAAATTGAAAGTAGTCGGCCGAAAACAACGAGAGGGTTTGACAGCATTTATATGACAACACGCACATTTAAACCTGCCGCCTTTCCCAAGTGGTACCCGGAAGTAAATTTGTTTACATGGTGACGTCACGGTGATTTGGTAACTCGTAATGTCAGCTGATTACATTTCCTTGCTCCAGCCAAGTGCTTTAGCGCACTATAAAGAAAAGTTGAAACTTTGTGGACTGAAGGATTGTCCATACAGATTGGCTGCTGATGTCTGGATAAATGATCCACAAGAGTGGCCGCCAGTTGAGTTCGGGAACATTTACGTGTACCTGATAGAAGACACTCCAGGTAAGTAGCTTAGCTTACATCGAATTTGCTTTGAAATCTTGACATATCTCATTATTTGCTCATGCTATGGTAGCCTCAATGTGAGGCTAATAATGCTAGCTGGGTAGCTGATGTATTTGAAGCCTGCAGGTAAAGACCCACATAAAACCTATCTCTGCAAGGGACGCGACAATATACAACTTACTTTTACATGCAATATTGAAAAGAAAAAAATATTATGTCTATCTATCTATAAAGGAACAAGTGGGCAATCTCTCTCTCTGTCCTGTTAATTTTTTGTCCCACTGATATCATAGGCATTGTGACATCACTGATGATGTCATAGGCATTGTGACATCATCAGTGATGTCATAAGAGCAATTGTGATGTCATCAGTGATGCGAAGTTGTGACATCATCAGTGATGTCATAAGAGCAGGTGAGCCCGCACCACGGTCAAGCTGCAGGGCGGGCGCAGCAGCCGAGCCTAAGGAGTCCCAGTGATGATGTCACAATGTCTATGATGTTATCAGTGACATCATTATTGACCAAAATCATCTTATGCCATGACTGATGATGTCATAGGCATTGTGATGTCATCAGTGATGCAAAGTTGGGCAAATGTGCACTGCGCATGCCAATAGAGCAGGCAAGGCCACACAGCAGCCGAGCTGCGGTCATATGTGAGCTGCAGGGCTAGCTCGGCAAGCCGCAGGGCAGGCGGCGAGCTACTTGCTAAGGAATTGTAATCAGGAATTGTAATCAATTAACAGGTCATTACCGTTCCAATCAAATGACACACACAGCCTCACAGCCAATGAGCTATGTGTATTGTAAAGTGCCATATATTGGTAGGAAATGCATTATGTGACATAATGGAATACTGTAGTATGAATACATATGTTGTTCTGTTGTAGGTATCCACACAGTGGAGGCCATGAAAAACTATAGAGGCCTGGCTTCCTACAAGCTGTTTGAGTCTGGAGGGGTTCAGACAGTGTACCACATGAAACCAGAGAAGAACCCTGGCATGATGGTCTTTTGTGCTGATGTTGTACCTTCAACAATCGCCCAGGATCCTCCACATCACCCATGGGTTGCTATCGGCAACACAGGAGACATTGTTACCGCTCATTGTGACTGCCAAACTGGGTAAGCTCACATCAATTTGAATAACCAAATTAAAGATCGCTCTGTTACAATGCAGGTGATCAGCTTGAATAGGAGGTACAGTGCAGCTCAAATCAAAATGAATAACCAACTTCAAGATGTGTTAAATGCCACGCCCATTGCCCAACTGATGCAGACATCCCAAGTCTCTTCAGGAGACCACCTTGAATGGGAGGTTGAATGTACAGAGATGTAAACGTCCAGCAGCTGATAACTATTTGAATAATGCTCTGTTAATGACACCCTGACTGCAGACAAAAATGCTATCTTTTGAATGTTCGAAATCAGTGGTTCTCAAAGTGGCGTTTGCTTCGGGGACGCCCACGGGTCCTTAAGGTTGTTCTTGTTCCAAGGGGTCCCCAGCAAAAAGGGGAATCATTTATTTTCTTCTTTTTCTTCTTCTTCTTTAAGGTTTATTGGCGGTTGGCAAACAATGAATTGGTGCATTACCGCCACCAATCATTTATTTTCACTATAATTACATCCATAAGTAAGACACTGACAGAATGTATGACTACTTTGTGCAATAAAACATCTGATCAGATGGGGGGGGGGGGTCTGTCAGTGGTCTAAATTGTCAGTTTGCAGTCCTTGATGTGAAAAAGTTTGAGAACCACTGTTCTAGATTGTAACACTGCATTGGTCCAAGTGTGTGGAAATATTTGCCTTCACGTTAAACACCTTCAACCATAATGCATCTTGTGTATTGTTTAGTGCCACTACAGTAAGGATTTAGTGTGAGAAAATTAGTTTTATACAGAGCTGATTATGCGTCATGTTTTTTACAGACTTGCAGCATCCTGCTTGCACATTGGAGGGCTCTTGTACAAGGTTGAATTCATTGTAAGGGCAGGTGCACGTCGTGAAGCAGCCTGCCCTGATGTCCTCTGCACATGCAATGAAAGCAACATGTACAGAGAGCAGCCTGCAAAACCAAGACAACGCAAGATGGAAGGAGTGCAGCCTGCGCGAATAGTGGACATCGATTTTTATGGGACCGAGGCAAAGAAGAAGATTCCTGTGAGAGAACGTGGAGCTGCACGTCGAGCTGAGTTAAAGCCTCCAACAGAGGAACAGAAACAACAATTTCTCACGTCATTGTTGGAGGCTACTTCTTCCGACCCGGTCCGTGACCGTCCAATATGTCTCACACTGTTCAGCTCAACTTCATCAAAAGTCAAAACCTCCCACTAAGACGTATGTTACTTGTAATAATTGTAGGCTTATATATTTATACACAAACTAGAAGCTCGATATGCATAAAGGATTCGATATCTCATATAAACAATTGAACACTCACTTTTACTCTACACTGGCCCACTTTGAAATCTGAAAACCTTCTGGGACCCACCCAACCCTTCAATCACAACCCTGATCAACACACGAGACTAAGATGATGTATTTCCCTACATGTTTTTTTGTATTATATATTTTTTATTTCATTAACAGAGGATGTGAATTTGGGCATAAGGGAAATAATAATTAATCCACATACAAAAATATTTCGGCAAAATATCCCAAAGCAGATTGCCAACATTTTCTCTCCCCTTACTCATCAGAAGTATTTGCATGCATAACATATTTGTCGAGTCAAAATGTGATGAGCAGCAACAAGAAATCAATCCACATGCTAAAAATGCTAGGCTTTGAAAAATGCTACCTTATCTGTAAAGGGGAGACTGGTGGGTACCCACTGAACCAATTTTCATTCAGATAATTTGAGCAGAGAGGTCAAGGGACACTTGGAAATAGTTTTCCCTCACCAAAATGTAACCTATGTTTGGAGCGTTATTTAGCCCCCTTCCTGACAAGCCAGCATATTATGCTTGGCATCAATGGATGCCTTAGGTTCTTCTGATAACAGGATCTCCATGTAGCTTTACTCAGTGTTTGCAGAGCACTCGCGGCCCACCTGCAGTACCTCCACGGCCCACAGTTTGGGAATCACTGCTCTACAGCTTTTCTGTGCAACTGCTGTTTTACAAACTTATTTAGTAATGTACTTGGCCTTTTTGTATGTTTAGCTTGTGGTAACCATAACCTTGTAAAGCTAAAGTAAAAAGTAAAATAAAAACGACACCCCTCCTGGTTGTGTTCATACCTGGCTTATATAAAATGCACATTCATACCCTATGGACAAATGCATACATTTTTACATTTGTTCAATTGTTTTTAACTGAAAATGTTAGTCAATTACTAGTCTTTGTGGTTTGTACAACAGCTGCTTGTACAATTACTGAAAATCGAATGTTCAGTTCTGCTCCACAGTTTGAAACTGAACATCTTCACTAGAGAGTAGCTTTAATTAACTGTTTAACAGCATTAACTTTTCCAGCCACGCTTGGGACTCATACATTCTTCTGGGGATTCAAACTGGCAACCTTCTAATCTATTAAATAAATCAAGTGCCTGCCAAAATGTTCTCTCTTCACATTACAGATTGGTTGCATGCAACACATCTGGGATCTCATTTTCTCTTTAATAAACGATGCAGACCAATCACTCTTGCAGTTTATATAAGAATTTAATAAAAAAAAAACATTTGCAATCATCCGAGGTACACAGAAACATGTTTTCTTTACAGTCCAGTATCACTACTCTCTTGATGGTGATGTATGTTATGTTGATGGAGTGAGGTACATTAGCTTCAGGCTGCAGCCTACAGCACCATGTCCACGTCCTCTAAAGACGCCTCGCTCATCCCCTCTGACAACTCTTCTTCCTCTTCCTCCTTGTCTTCCTCAGCTGCCCTCTTCATGCCCCGCTGCTTGGACAGGGCCACCGCATAGCGAATGTTATACATGTTAAAGTCACACCTGCATCAGAAAAAACACACCATTAGTCCTTTTCCATTGCCGCTTTTGTCTGGGCTGGGGTGCACCATGTGCTTATTTCATTTCCTATGATCAGTTTTATCGTGCCGGTCCGTGCACGAGCATGCCCGAGATGGACCTACTCCGGTGTGGGGTCGCAGTGAGCCAGACTGGGCTGGAGCCCCCCCCCCCAAACAGCTGTGACAGAGCAGAACATTTTGCTGGGAAACTCATGTCTCTGTGTTGGAGTGGGGAGAGGTTGGTCGGTCGGGCCACAAAAAGTTCACCCTTTAGCTGGCACAGCTCCCTGGGGGGGCTTTAGCTGGCACAGCTTTCCCCATGTGGTGGCTTTAGCTGGCACAGCTCCCTGGGGGGGCTTTAGCTGGCACAGCTTTCCCCCTGGGGGGGCTTTAGCTGGCACAGCTTTCCCCCTGGGGGGGCTTGGGGTACATTTTGAAATACAGGGTGGCAGAGTAGGGTTGGCTGACCCTGCCATCCTGCATTTCTGGAATTTACATATGTGATCGCAGCTTTTGCAAATTCGTGCTTGTTTAAAGTAGGGATGTCGAAAATCATCATTTTTCTTGACCGACAACCGACAGTCATTAGCCGACAAGTGTCGGTTAACCGAGAAGATTAAAATGCGCATTTTGACTGTCTGTGCCCTATTAAACCCTTACCACAACAAATGCTTGATTTTTTTTCATTAGAAAGCGTTTATTTTTACATCTACAAGCAGAAGAAAACACATTAACAAAACGAAAAGACAAGTTGAATCCTCCAGCCATCTAAACAAAAACATTCCTCCGATAGGCTATACTGCTTTGAGCTGCACGCTTTGCATATTAAGGACACGTCAATTGACACGCAGCCGCCCCGTGAAGTACGGTACTTTGAGTGGACGACAGCCCAGGGGCTGCAAGGCGCACTGACAACGCGTGCATGACTACAGTATCTTCTACTTTTAGCCATACCTGCTTTTGGTCTCACTCCTTCTCCCTCTGTCTTCACGCACGCAACGAGGGCTATGCTCTCTCTATCTTGCAGCTGTCAGTAGCTGCTTTCACACCGGCTTTGAAAGTGTCAATGAATGCAGTCTACAAACAATCCGTCTCTCGTTGTGAAACAATTCCTCCGAACTGCTCTGTGTTGGACAGTAAAGACTAACGTTAATTGTTACTTTTCAATCGTCAATTAGACGCATGTCTGCATTTTTGTAACACGGTAAAAAACTACTGTTTGATCGATCATTGAGTGCGAGCGTATGCATGCGTGTGCATGATGAGCATGCAGAGAGGGAGGGAGAGAGAGTGAAACCGAATGAAGTGCAGTGCACGCTGAACGCTGTGAGATGAGCAAGGTGTCGGGTTTCAGGCCATGCGCTCCTGTCCTGACCAAACTGAAAACCCGTTTCAGCGGCTGGAACACAGAAGCAGCAGAGTGACTGGCTGGCTGTAGTCTGCACAGGGCAGGCAGGGCGACGCGTCAGGGGAGAAATGTATCGCACTTCTCCTGTCTGGTCAAAGCAGAGGGGGGCGGGGCTGTGGCGCATGTATGGAGCGGACAGAGAAGTCAGTGCTGCTTGACAATGCACACGGCTTTTCTCTCAAACATTTGGAAAAGCCTTTCTCTAAATTAATGTTGTTCTGGCAGGAGCTTTTAATTCCTATATCCTGCTGCTACAGTAACTACTTGTTAACATTGCTTACAGCGGAGGAGGAAAAAAAACACCATATTGGCAACACGTTGTATGCCAATTTAATATGCAAATTAACCGTTTGACCGACATGCTTAACCGACCACTGACGTTGTCGGCGGTTAACCGGTTAACGGTTAACCGTCGACATCCCTAGTTTAAAGCCTCTGTTTGTTCAGCTCTCAGTACTTTTGTAGCGTCTAGCTGAATCTCTGTGGTTTGAAGTTTAGTTTCTTCCCTGTGTTTTGGTTTGTACTTTCACAGATATCCACTTTATTTGACTGTTTCCTGACTGCTTTCAGCCGTATCGGACCCGTGATACGTTACTGCTGAGATGATGAAAACATTTCCTTTTGCTGCTGCTGCTTAATAATAAAAGCTTTCCATTGACAAACTAGTGGAAGGCCTTTTATTGTGAGGAAATGCAATGTTTATCCCCCGTTTTAACCTTGACTTTTGACCATTAGTGGCTAGTCAGTCACACAGCCATATCGCTGCTGCTGCTTTGCAAACTCCAGACAAGCACGTAAAGACACACCTTCAAGCGGGTCGCCCTGATGTATGGAAATACAAATTCCCACCTGCACTGAGCCGGCCGTGCCTGTTCGCGCTCTACAATGCGAGGCCGTGCCATGTATTGGAAAATGACTGGCTGAAATGACCAGAATGGTGAATTTGAAGCAAGGGGCGGAAAGTCTGGAAATGTATTTATAGTGTGTGAGTCTGATAAAGTTTTCTCTAACAGTGTGGAAAACTAATTCGGTCATTTCCAGGTTTTGAAAATTTTGGAAACTACCGTACACAAAAGGTTTAGAAAAGTGTGTAAAAAATGGTTCTACTGTCCTGTTATAAGTATGACAACCACATTGTGGTTTTACAGTGTTTTGATGTGAAGAGTGGAGTGATATTTCAATGTGTCAAAATGTGGAGACTCACAGTTTGGAGAGATCGTCAAAGTGTTTCTGGATGCTCTTCTGCAGGGCCTGGAGGGTGGGCAGTATGGCTCCTGACCTGCACAACACAAAGTAATGGAGTAGTCTGTCACTCTGAATGACCCGCACAACACAAAGTAATGGCGTAGTCAGTCACTCTGAAGTAATAGAGTAGTCAGTCACTCTGAATGACCTGCACAACACAAAGTAATGGAGTAGTCAGTCACTCTGAATGACCTGCACAACACAAAGTAATGGAGTAGTCAGTCACTCTGAATGGAAAAGCCTATGACAGACCATAATAAGCATATTTAAATTTAACCACCATTCAATCAGAATTGGAAGTGTCAGAAGCAGTGATACACAAAACAGATACGACGACAATGGCCATAGTAACATATTTTACGTAACATATCAATTTCTTTGCTGATTGAAAGTGCATTTTAACATATAATAAAGTTAATTTCCTCCACCAACAACGATGCAGGGTTGTTTTCACCGTCTGTCTGTTTCTCTGTTTGTGAGCCAGACATCTTAACAAGCTTTGCTCGGCTGACATTTTGGGAGATAGATACTGTAGCTTTCAATTGATTTGTCATGATCTGGACTTGGGATTTCCCCCCACTGGACTTTTTTTTTTTTTTTCATAACTATTATGCTGTGTTCATGTGCTAGCTGGAAAGTCTAAATCAAGCCCGGAAGACAAACTATGAACAAACAAACCATTACAGAAGCTGCAGCTTTGCAAGCTGGAGATTTGTTCAGCAGAGGTTTGTGCGAACCTTCTGCTTATTTTCTGTGTCATATTTGTACAGGCCATCTGCTTTCCTCAACAGAATCACACTCCATTCATTTCCTTGACACAGTCATTTTATAGAGCTTGCAGAGTTTACATCACGCATTGTTCTCTCGCATTATTCTATTCACAAACATGGTGCTCGTCCTGCTGTACATCATTTCAATGTTGCTTTTAAGGGGAGTTTATTAGTAGGCTACAACAATTTGTGATCACCCGCTACAAAGTCATCAACATTTGATCTTCACTCTCTTTGATTTTGGATGCTGTTGCTCATAAAAAGTATTAACACTTGAGCGATTCTAGAACGCATCACATAGTGCTTTCAAGTGTTCCATCAGTTCCAAGTAATGCAAACATTCCCAGGTTAAGTTTATTGTTGTGTCCGTTCTGAAAGCGAGTCGGAGCTTACCGACTCCACCGCGCGCCTGGTTGCTTGTTTCTCTTGCGAGATCTGGCAACATTGGTTCATGTGTTTAAGGAGCAGGTTTTCCCCACCTGTTCTTGAGTTTCTGTCCATGCAGCATGAGCAGGTTCTGGGCCCAGGTCAGGTAGAACTGCAGGTGACCCGACTTCTCCAGGGAGGCCGCCACAAAGCCCAGCAGCTTCTCAACATACACGTCAGGGAGGGAGCCGCACACCACTGCGACTAGAAAACACACACACACACACACACAAAGGACACAGATGTATACCAATGTCCTTATTCATTCAGGTATTTCAGCTCAAAATGCAGCCAAAGTAAATTAATTAATAAAATAATAAAAAATAAATCGACTAAGAAAGGGTTAACCTGAAAAATAACTACATACTACTACTCAACATTAATTGCCTGTAAATCCTATGGTGTAATACACATTTAAATCATGTACAAACTTGAAGTACTGGATTGAACATTTGAACAATGGGTTTCACTGATGTGCAAAATGATGAGAAATTAATCAATAACCTGTACTTGTAGATTCAATAATTTAACCAGTATTCAAAACAGGATAATAAAAGTCCCCTCTTAAGCTTTTTGGCACTTGTCACCAGGATGTTATCATCTTCAGTGTCTAAAGTCTGTTCAGTACACACAAAATCCCAACACTGAAAACTATTCCTACTGACCGTCATTATAAACTGTTAAAAATATAATTAAATTATCATTTCAACACCAAATTGTTGCCAAAGTGCTAGCCTGACATCGCCAGACCAATTCGCAAATGAGTCTAGAACTGTCAGTTCAATTTTGATTTCCAGGGGGCGTTATCAACGGGCACAGACCAAAATGCCACTGGACACAATTCGATAGACATACAGCCAATCACAGCAATGAAATGTGAATTTGAACGTGAAACTAAAATGCCTCAATGACACTCCTCTGTCAGTCATCGTATCAAACCTGCCCCATATTAGGTAAACAAACGCTTGTGATCAGCCAGACCGTTTTCCAGGTCGGAAAGGAAGGGGGGCCAGACGCATCCGCCAGCATATATGTCAAGTTCCCATTTTTTACATTTTGCCAATTAATGCATTATCTGAACATGTATTACATTAGCAAGTTGTATTACATTTTCAACCCATTTAGCGGCTGTGCACATTGGACCTGTGTTTTTCACATCAGACCGCTTTGAGAAATCATTTCGAGAGAGCTTCCAATGCGCACAAAACAGAGCACGGAGTGTTTTTTGTGTGTTTTGTTTTGCTTTTCCCTGCCGTCGCGCGCAGGACAGTTCAGGACGCAATGATCACACAGATGGTAGCCAGCTAGTTTTGTCTGTTGTTGATTGTTCGCACTGTAAACATGAAAGCCAGATTATTGGCAATTCTGGCAGCAGCGGGGTTTGAAGTTCCCTCTGCCAGGAGAAGAGGTAGGAGAGTGACATTGACGAGCAGTGCGCTTTTCCTCCAAATGTTGAACTTTTTTCAGCTTGAGACGCCCAGAGCCCTCCGCCAAAAACACGAGCCGCCCAGAGCGCTGAAACGCCAGGTGCTTAAACGCCAGGTGCTTAAACGCCAGGTGCTGAAACGCCAGGTGCTGAAACGCCAGGTGCTTAAACGCCAGGTGCGGTCCTCAAAAACGCAGGTCCAATGTGCACAGCCCCTTAGAGGGGCTTCATTTTCACAACGTATCACATTATCAGTTGCTACACCGTCTTTGGTCAGTTTTAGCCTTGCTTGTGTCGTTTAGCATTGTGGGTGGATTTTTACTCCACCATTGTGGCTCGGAGTTCTCAAAGATCTTCTCAGTCAAAGTTGGAAAGAGGACAGCGTCTTCAGCCTTTTCAGTATGAAAGAGTACAGCGTCTTCAGCCTTTTCAGTATGAAAGAGTACAGCCTCTTCAGTATGAAAGAGTACAGCGTCTTCAGCCTTTTCAGTATGAAAGAGTACAGCCTCTTCAGTATGAAAGGGTACAGCGTCTTCAGCCTTTTCACTATGAAAGAGTACAGCGTCTTCAGCCTTTTCAGTAAGAAAGAGTACAGCCTCTTCAGTATGAAAGGGTACAGCGTCTTCAGCCTTTTCAAGAGTACAGCGTCTTCAGCCTTTTCAGTATGAAAGAGTACAGCGTCTTCAGCCTTTTCACTATGAAAGAGTACAGCGTCTTCAGCCTTTTCAGTATGAAAGAGTACAGCGTCTTCAGCCTTTTCAGTATGAAAGAGTACAGCGTCTTCAGTATGAAAGAGTACAGCGTCTTCAGCCTTTTCACTATGAAAGAGTACAGCGTCTTCAGCCTTTTCAGTAAGAAAGAGTACAGCCTCTTCAGTATGAAAGAGTACAGCGTCTTCAGCCTTTTCAGTAAGAAAGAGTACAGCCTCTTCAGTATGAAAGAGTACAGCGTCTTCAGCCTTTTCAGTAAGAAAGAGCACAGCGTCTTCAGCCTTTTCAGTATGAAAGAGTACAGCCTCTTCAGTATGAAAGAGTACAGCGTCTTCAGCCTTTTCAGTATGAAAGAGTACAGCCTCTTCAGTATGAAAGAGTACAGCGTCTTCAGCCTTTTCAGTAAGAAAGAGTACAGCCTCTTCAGCCTTTTCAGTATGAAAGAGTACAGCCTCTTCAGCCTTTTCAGTATGAAAGAGTACAGCCTCTTCAGCCTCTTCAGTATGAAAGAGTACAGCCTCTTCAGTATGAAAGAGTACAGCCTCTTCAGTATGAAAGAGTACAGCCTCTTCACTATGAAAGAGTACAGCGTCTTCACTATGAAGGAGTACAGCCTCTTCAGCCTTTTCAGTATGAAAGAGTACAGCCTCTTCAGCCTTTTCACTATGAAAGAGTACAGCCTCTTCAGCCTTTTCACTATAATGATGTTTGGAGTAAATTTGGGGAAAGAACTGGCTCTGAATTCTTAATTCCCGTATTCAAACAGCCAGCGCACCAGAAGCCGGCTGCCTGTTTCACTCACTCTGCTTGTGCGGCACTGTTTCCAGCACTTCCTGGATGAGGGCTCGCTCATTGAGGCGGAACGCCAGCACGATGGCTGCCGCCCACTCCTGGAGCCGCAGCTGCCTGCGTGTGCTGGCCGGCGTCACGTCCAGGTCCAGGTCGTACGGGTCAAACACCAGAGAGCTGTCCAGAGAGTACACCAGCAAGCCCTCTGTGGTGGTGGCCGCCCAGCTGCGGCCTGAGAGCAGACAGAGAGACAGAGAGAGAAAAGTACA
This sequence comes from Poromitra crassiceps, assembly GCF_964638095.1. NCBI lineage: Eukaryota > Metazoa > Chordata > Actinopteri > Beryciformes > Melamphaidae > Poromitra > Poromitra crassiceps. Next base: position 72,511,622 of record NC_139625.1, read on the forward strand.
CTCAGACACTGCACTCCACTTAGATTTATTTATTGCCTAATCACAAAAAAAGTTAAATAAAAAGATTTGTAGGTTAGAGCAGTGGTTTTCAAAGTGGGGTCCGGGGACCCCCAGGGGTCTTTGAGGGGGTTCCAGGGAGTCCCCAGCAAAAAGGCGAATCATTTATTTTCACTAGCTATAGTTCCATCCATAAGTATGCTAAGACAATGATATGACTATTTTGGTCATGGGTTTGATACACTTTCTGTAATAAAACATCTAAAAGCAGAAAACTTATCAGATGAGGGACCCTGGGACAAAACCTTATCAAATGGGGCTCCGTGGTCTAACTTGTGTCAGTCTAGGGGTTCTTGACGTGAACAAGTTTGAGAACCACTGCGCTAGGACATGAAACTTAAACTCTGATTATAGGGGTCCTACACATTTTCCTCAGATAAAATCCTTGATTTTGGACTGTATTTGAAGATTCTGGTCTATTGTCTAGACCAGTGGTTCTCCACATGGGGTCCGGGGACCACCAGTGATCCTTGGGGAGGTTCCAAGAGGTCCCCAGGAAACTGACGAATCATTAAACTTCACCATTATTTCATTTACAAGAAGTTAATACAATTGGAGAATGTTGAAGAATTAGTGTTTTGATCATAGTTTCACTGTTATCTCTCTGCCTACAATACAGATAGTCTGTTATCTCTCTGCCTACAATACAGATAGTCTCAGAATTCTGGACAAAATCAAACCCTAACCCTTGATATGAAAGAGGCTGAGAATCACTGATCTAGGCCACATCACTCTATAGAGATAAAGGTTAATAAAACCATATGTAAAACAATATTTGATCACAAAAATTGACTAACCCCTCCTAACTAATGTAAAAATCACTGGCATCACAAATCTGCCACATCTCAACTTCAATGGGGGAAACTATTATAGATGTAATTCTGCTACGCACCAGTAGGGGAGAAACGTAGCGAGCTCACTCGGATCTCCGGCTTGAAGTGTCGAGAGCTCATATCGCCTGTGAAGAGACAGAGGGAGAAGACGGCAGTGAGCACATGGAGCAGAGCTAGAGCAAAACCACTAGTAGACTGAATTAAGCAGCAACAAGAAGTGATTATCGTCCCTCTTCTGGTAATTTACGCTTTTTTTGAGAGATGTGCTGTTCATTAAAGATGAAAACGTATTTGCAAAATGTTAACTGTTGTCGTCAGAGTGCTGAAGAGTGTTGATGTGAGCATCGCACCTCTCTTGACTCCGGGGAGGCTGAGGTGGACCCCGTCTCCGTCCCCCGCTCCCTCATCCACCAGAGCCAGACTGCCAAACTCTGTCATCTTCCGTCTGTCCAGGAACTCCTGAAGGCAGAGGAAGACACATTACAGGGTGGTTTCCACATCAAATTTATGGACTTTCCAATGGCTTTCAAGGTTTCGTATGGGGACATTCAAAGACTAAAACTTGACTGGTCAAAATTAGACCATCAAACCATTCATTTTGAAACTGCTGCTGTATCTATCAATGCTAATAATCTTTTTCCATAACCATAGATTGATAATAATGAGAATATACAGATTTTGGTCAAGTTTCAAAATGATCTGTGTTGTTAGCCATATCGCCCAACCCGTTAGCTATTCCATATCACTCTAAAGATGATTAGTCATACCAATAAACAACATCATATTTGAGATGGCAGGGATTCTAAAACTACACAAAATATCTAGTTGTATGTAAACTGGGACAAACAAAAATGTGTATTTATTTAAAAAACAAACAAATTCTGTGCATTACCAAATTGTTTCTCTGTTTCTATACATAATATTTAGACATTCCAAACTTGAGTAGCGACTTTGCATTAAAAGTGATTATGGTAGATGGATCGTCTGGATCGGGACACAAGGAGTGACAATTGTTTGGGTTTAGTCTTTTACTTCATGTCAGCATGTCATATTTCTGATTTCTCTATGTTGCTCTAAACGGGTGAAAGGCCCATACCTCCATGGCATCAAAGGACAGGTTGCAGGAGATCTCAAACTTCTTCAGGAGGATCTGCTCCTTGATGTTGTAGATGCAGACAAACTTGGACTGGCCTCCTGCCAACATGGACTCCCCGTCCGCAGAGTAGCACAGTGACGTGAAGGACCTGGACACACGAGCATGACACACAACCCGAATCAACAACCAATTCTATCATACTGTAAGTCCTAAAGTGGGGTTAAGTTGGGGATGATTGAAGTCGCAGCAAAAATTGCAAAAATCTCTAACCTGGCACGAACCTCTGACCAGTAAACTGGTAACTTTTGTTTGCAAGCACTGGTTTAGTTGTAATTGGGCAGTGTGAAACTAAACGAACTGAATACTAAATGCACCAAGGTAAACTAGGCCTGAACGATATGCAAAATAAATAAATAATTTAGATTATTTTTGACAGATATTGTGATTGCGATGTGAGTCACAATTTTAGTAGAAATGGTAATTTTTACATTTTATTTTCACAGAAAAAATATATAAAATGATTGTGATCTTTGCTGGGGTCTGTACCAAACAAGCATGTTCCCGTAGGTCTGGAGAATATGATTTGTATTCTGGAGCATCTCTGTAGCACCACAATGCTTCATTTAATGTTATGTTGCAACACATTCTACCTTTATCAAAAAATTGCAGTTCCTGCGATTTGGATATTGCACTTGGCCATATTGCGATTTTGATCATATTTCTATTAATTTTTCAGCCCTAAAGTAAACTTTTCCCACTCACTTGCCCTTGGCAGACTGCTTGGCGGTGATTTTATCGGTCTCTTTGCGGCCCATCTCCAGGTCGTGGCGGCCAGCCACAGAGCCAGTTTGCGCGGCCGTGTGCGGGTTCCAGAAAGAGATCTCACCGTCCAGAGTGGCTACGGCCAGCTCCTGACCGTCCGGCCGGTAACACACCGACAAGCCTGGGGAAGACACAGTCAAGCTCCACATTATCCACTGCAAAGGCCATACGTTTCCCAGACCACCATTTCTTGGATTTTAAGATTTCAATCAGCTTTACTGTGAATTGTGATCATGACTAGACTGCATGACGGTTACATGGCAGTTTGGTCTACTCAACAGGAAATGACAGTGGGTCTCATCGACATAAAATCTGTGGTCATGGGTTTGGCGACTGAACAATAATTGTTTTTCCAAACTTTTCCAGATCTTTCCAAAATGTTTAAGGATTGAAAATATCAAAATAATTTGCTTTACTTTGAGAGACTTTCTAGACGTGCATAGGCACCTGTTGCAATGCAAATCCACCCTTTAATAAATTGTATTGCTATGACCTTAGTTCAATCAAATGGTGGTCTCGACCTAGTTTCAAGATGAAGACCAGACATGCTGCCTCGCATCATATGTAATCCTAGTGTGACGACAAGTGTAATCCTAGTGTGATGTCCGTGTGACGCACTTGCCTATATGACGCCGATAATGTCGTCAGTGCCGAGGCTATGACATGGCAGTATTTATAGCCATGCTCAGTGGGTCATCGTTCTCTTTCCCTGATCTTCTGGTCGCTGTACCCGAGCTGATCACATCCCATTCTCTGAAAGCTGTGTTTCGCCCCACCCACCTCCCCAGTCCACCACCAATGTCTTGAATCCTGAAGAATCCCCTACGGGGGGGGATTCTCTATTCTAGTCCGAGCAGATGCCCTCTCTCGCCTCAAGAAGAGAGGCTTCTTAGCACAGAGTCATTACGCCAAAGAACTAGTCGCCATGCTGCCATGCCATCAGAATTAGTTGCCATATCGTTTCATGCCATAGATCTTATCGCCCTGCCATACTTGAATAAAGCTTGCTTGTTAACTCTACCCTCTGGTCTCTCATGATTGAAACTAATCTGTGATGTCATCAAAATCTGGCAATGCTCCACTGCCGTGTATTATGGTTTGGTTCCAGAGTATTTACTATTTACTTTCTTCACTACAGATTATGTATGTATTATGTATTATGTATATGTTTATTATTATTATTATTATATTATGTATACAAGTATAATTATTACCTCCGCCGAGGAGGTTATGTTTTCAGTGTGCTTTGTTTCTTTGGTGTTTGTTTGTTTGCCAGCATGACATTTGGTAGAAGGGTGTAGCATGGGCCAAGGAAGAACCCATTATAATCAGACAAGCAAGCAGCCAAAATCACCGGCATCACTCAAACCCAACTCTCAGACCTCTAGAATCATGCAGTAAAAAGAAAGGCAGACTTCATCACCAAGGACCGGTCCCTTCACCCCCCCCCCCCCGCCATTTTTTAAGTATCTTACAACACCATGAGTGCACACAGAGTGGTCCCAGGGAGACACATCTGTACAAGCATGTCTTCATCCACTCATAAGCCAAACAGTGCTGCTGTGCATTAATTACCATCAGAGGTGAGGCGGAGCGTCTCCTTGGTCTGCCAGCTGTCCATCATGTCCCACAGGCGGACGGTGCCGTCCCACGAGGCGCTGGCCAGGATGGACTGGACCGGACTGAAACACAGGCAGCTGACCGGACCCTCGTGGCCCCCGAGGACCTGCACGACCATACGGAGGCACAAGTCAGGGTGGCATTGTGGTTTGTATATTACTAGGCATCGCGCTCGATGCCTAGTCGCCCGTAGTTCGGCCCCACCTGCCCTATTGGCGCGCGCGGGTTTGTGTGTGTTGCTCACTAAATTTTATTGCATCAGTGATGTCACAATGCCTCCTTGTGTGTGTGTGTGTGTGTGTGTGTGTGTGTGTGTGTGTGCCTTATTATGATATCACTGATGACATCATCAGTGTGTGGGTTGGTGTGTGCCCCCCTTTGACATCACTGATCAGTGTTGTCGTCACAATGCCTCCTTGTGTTGTGTTGTGTTGTGTTGTGTATGTGTGTGTGTGTGTGTGTGTGTGTGTGTGTGTGACATCACTGATCTGTGTGTGTGTGTGTGTGCGTGCCCTTATGACATCACTTTTGACATCATCACGGATGACATCACATCCTTAGCTAATTAGCGTAATTAAAAAATCCAGCTCCGTCAGGTCATCCGCACGGGTGCCCTTTACACACCCTGAAGGTTTCAGCCTGATCGCACGTAAAACGGCATAGCTGTGGCCGAACACAGAACTTGAAACAAACAAACAAACAGACCAAGTCCACATATTCAATTCTGTATATATATATAGATGGAGTGATAAAACATTACACAGGATTCCAACACATTTTCAATCAAAAAAATTCCCTCGTTTTTCCAGTCCTTGATTAGGTTTGAAGATTTTGTGTTCAATATGATTTACGCAGATAAGACATATTTATTTCCCATGCCAACTACCTACAGAGTGTTTGGGGAACCACCTACTTCGAGCAGCCTTCCGGTCTGCATGGACCAGATGAAGATCTCAAAGGAGTCCTGGGCTCCTGCGCTCACTAGCTCCCCGCTGACATCTACTGCCAGGGAAGAGAACTGCGCAGGCCGTGGCGAGGTGAACGTCCGGAAGTTTCGGTACCTGCAGCAGCAGCACACATAGAGAATGTAAAGCGCGTCTATAAACCCACACACAAACACACACACAGTCTTCAGCTACATTGACTGCTTTACATACAGTATTATGCACAAATTAATTATTTCCATTTCTTTAGGTATCACATCCACTCCCTCTTCATTTTTGCACACTCTCCTCTCTCTCCAGTCAGTTGAAGTGTAAGTCTGTGGGTCCGTCACCTGTGGAGGTCGAATGCTCGGACCGTCCCGTCCAGAGAGGCGCTGACGATGACGAAGCCGCTCGAGGTGAAGGTGACGTTGGTGACGCTGCTGGTGTGCTCGGTGAACGTGACGAAGCAAAGACCGCTGTTGGTGTTCCACACTTTCACCTGTGGAGAATGAAATCCCGCTCAGATTTAATGCACAAATATGTCTATGTTGAGAACAAAGTAGCTGCAATTCTTCACACAATACCATTAAGCTCAATATTCTTGATACTGTATGTGATGACATTTGTGAGGCATTGTTCTATTTTGACCACCCATAAAGCACTCAACAACACAGCTTGGTAAAGTTACATGGAAATGAAAATGCTCAATAGTCTGCCTTCGTATTTTAGAGCGATCTTACAATTTATGAATTAACCAATACCTATTCACTAGACCAATATGACTCTCAACTAGCTCATATCCTCCTACAATTGAATACATCCCTGTTTAGCTGAAGATTATTCTTCACAGTAACAAATATCACAATATGTGGAATGATGGTTGGTGGGTCAACAATTACATAAAATGTGTACAAATATGTGTAATGAGACTGAACGATACCATATTTCCATATTTTCCAGAACTCTCAGACTTTCCAAATTAGCAAATTAATTCCCTGTTTTCCACACGTGTGTATGAATGCTCAAAATGGGCTGTAGTGGAAGAGACGGAGTGCTCACCTTGCTGTCATCCCCTCCTGTCACGATGTACTGTCCGTCTGGAGAGTAGGCCAGGGCAGCCATGTTGTTGAAGTGTCCCTGCTGCTTGAAGACGTACGACTCACTCTGCCACTCCCACACCAGCAGCTGACCCATCCCTGTGAAAGAACACCAGCCGCGACACCAAGATTAAACATTAGACATTAACAATTAGCATCAATTATCACCTTCTTTTCTCTATTCATGACACTATTCAAGTTACTCTATGCAATAGCTTAAGACATGTTACACCTGTCAAATTATTGGACTCATGCCTCACCCAACTCTGTAGTGTACAACATATGAAGAAACAGTGATTTCTTACCAGAGCAACCAAAGCCAATCCAGTCCCCAGTGTTGTTTATAGCCACTGAAGCAATTCTCTGGTCCGAAATACTGGAGGGACACACATGCAAATAGCCAAATATGTAGTTAGTTTATAGGGGGGGGGGCTAATGTCAAACACAGAAGTGTTGCGCGGATAGAGCCTACTCAGCTTATTTCATAACAGTGTACAAAACAAGTATGACATTGACTTGAGTGACAGGTGGGCCCCTCACCTTAGCGAATGGATCAGGTTGAACTCTGGAAGTTCGTGCAGGTGGAAGATTCCAGAGGCAAAACCCGTAACCAGGATGTGACTCTCCTTGTGAAAGGTGGCGGCCGTGAGCTTGTTGAAATCCCCCTCCTTGTTGAAGAAATGTCTATGAGAATTGTGGGGGAAAGGATCAAGAGAGTCAGACACACTTGACACAGTAGAGTCGGCGAGAGCCAGGAGACATCTTTAGAAGCCATTATCAATTAAACGTTGGGGTTACTTTGACATTTTGAGCTAGGATCTGCTATCTTCTCCAGGCACCTTGCCAGAAGTTCACTGGCACTAATTAAGAAATTAATCTGCTTGCTGGCATTCCTTGTGAAAAGTAACAGGAGCTCCTACAGTAGCTTGTTTTGCAAACATTGTTCATCATGAGAAATGCTAACAATGCTATCAGAGCTTTATCACAGAAACGTTCCCTCACTTTGTGACAGCAACTGCCCAACAGAGACAAGAATACATGCCATGTCCAAATGTAAAGGTAACGACATTCAAAAGTTTCTTTGGAAGTTTTCCCAGAGCATGAAGAGCTGCTGTGCTCGGGGAAATTGATTGAATAACGTTACTCTATTTACGGATGAGGAAACAATATAAGGCAGATGTGTGTCTTCATACAGCATTCTAGAAACTTACTTACAAATACAAATCCATGAAAGATGTAGAAAAGGCAGCCAGCACTTGAAAAACATTAAAAAAAACAAGCAAGACTGGATATGGAAATAGATTTTGATTAACTACACAGTTCGGTCAGATTGCAGGTAATTTAATCCACAATATCAGGGCAAAAGCTGTGGTTACACTTGTCAATCATTTCTATGTGATTTTTAAGATATCATTTAGAACTGTAACAATTACTTGATTGAGTAGTAGTTACCAAATGAATCGCCAACTATTTTCATAATCAATTAATTGGTTTGACTAATTTTTTAAGAGAAAAAAAGAACGAAATTCTCTGATTGCAGCTTGTTAAATGCGAATATTTTCTGGTTTCCTGACAGTGAACTGAATATCTTTGGGTTGTGGACAAAACAAGAGATTTGAAGACATCATCTTGGGGTTTGGGGAACAATGATAGACATTTTTCACCATTTTCTGACATTTTATAGACCAAATTACGAATCAATAAATTTAGAAAAGAATTGACAGATTAATCAACAATGAAAATAATCGTTAGTTGCAGTGCTAATTTGATTCATAAGATCAGATTTTATTATCACAACTCTGTATGGCCACATTTGGCCTGAAAATGGATATTATGCATTACATGCTCACTGAAATCTGTGTCAGCTTACTTGCTCCTGTGCTTGTATCGGACGTTCTTGGTCTTCTCCCTCTCTTTCAGAGTTTCAACTCTCCCTCTGATGACCTTTCCCTCCTCCTCCTCCTCTTCTTCCTCTGTCTGGGACATGGCTCTCTGCTGGCTCTTCTTAAGTACCAGGCCGTCCAGCTCAGTGTCGCTCTCCCATACACACAGCGTCCCGTCCTGGCTCACCGTGTACAGCTGCCGGCAAAACACATCAGGGAGACAGAATTAAGAGTTTCACACTACAAAATGACATATGCATTGACTGAGAAATATCTGTCGGCATTATAACAACACTAAGGTAAACAACACTAAAGTATCACTTTTTAAAGAGTGGATGGATTTATTGGTTGAAACAACTTCATATGAAATTATGTTAACTGGAACATTAGATAATTATGATAAAGGAACTAGAGAGATATGAAGTCTTCCTCTGTTCGTAAAGAGGCAATTGTTGTTTTGTCTATTCTGCCATGCATTTTGCTTGTATTTGTCATGTCCCATGCGTACTAGGATTGTATATATTGTGTACATGATGGAGAATGAAAAGAAAAGAAAAGACATTTTAAAAAATAAGGTTGTGAATCTGCAAACATCGGGACATCAAACGCCATCATAGTGAAAATTCTATTTAGCGAGTACCGTAGAAACATACTTTTATCAGCATATACTTTATCCTTAATATTTTGTGTTTTTACCAAGATCTTCAGTTAGCTTTCTATTAATATATTAATATCTTTCAATACCTTTTACTCTTTGTTCGCCAACCTATACTGATTTAGGGTTCAACACAGTTCCTCTTACTTTCTCTTTAGGTGTTGACTCCTTTCAGATGATATAATAAGTTATAATGACAGCAGATGAATGGAGAGGAAAAACAAACTCACATCCAGACTGTCCTTCTCAAAGAAACAGCCGGTGATCAGGTCCTTGTGCCCACCCAGGGAGTAGTAGATGAGGTTGGCCCAGCGCTCGGCACCAAACACCCATGTTGACATGTCTTTACTGCCAACCACAAAACACCTGAGGGGGAGAGTGGGACAAATTCACAACTTCACCAGGGACTGATGCTTTCATTTAGGATTCTGGACTGATCAGTGTGAAAAAAGTGTCTCCTCCAGGATTTATTTAATCGCATGTCGTACGACACCGCCAGCCCGGAGAATTGCACGGATTTACTTTTCTATAACAGTTTGTGCTTTGCACCATTTATTTCTCTATAAAAGTGATGTTATATAATGTAATGTTTGTTTGTTTGTAGCATCTGTAACTTCATGCTGCTTTTCTTGGCCAGGTCCCCCGAAAAATATGTTAGCTTATTTTGAAGCAGCGGTGGCCAGGATTTAGCAGTAGGGATGGGAAACAAAAACCGGTACCAAACAGGCCCCGGGGCCAAATTTGTAAATACCGGAGGATCAATAAGCTTTCACGTTAACTGTTCTCTTATCGGTAGGGCTGTGCGATTTTGCCTAAAACTAAAATTGACGATTTTTTCTCTCAAAACCCGATTTTCGATTTCGATTTCGATTTATTATACTATTATACTTCTCTAAACATTTGTTGCCCTGCAGAGCTCTTTTCCCCCCTTTTTTCCATAATTGACAATTTACGCTTTTACTCTGAAGGTAGAACAACTCTACTTCCTGTTTTAGCTTGCCGCTGCTATGCTTAACTTCCTGGCTGTTGCTTGCTAACTTGACACTGGTGGATTTGCGTGTTCCTCGGTGAGATAATTATATTAGTGTCTAAGCGACCACCCGTGCTCGGAGTTATATCTGTACTAGAATAACACAAAGTCACAACAGGAATGCGTGGAACTGCGATAGCAGTTAGGGGGAAATTCAGACACACAGGGACAGGTGAGTCAGCTGAGGCAGCCATGAATACAGCCAATCTATCAGTACTCGGTGGCCTCACGTGTTGTTTTGTTATTATGTGAACTGTAAAGGCAACGTTTCATCGTCCGGTGATAATGTCTGTGTTCGTGTGCGCGCGTGAGTGTGTTGTGGCAATCGTTATCTTGTAGGCTACAGCCGGCAGTGCAACAAGCTGCTTTTTGGTCGGAGGTGTTGAAATAAGTCCATTGTGCTGCTGTTTTTAGTAGCAGTATCACAGCCTCTAGAGAGACTTTACAGCGGTGAGAATGGACAAGTAGCAGCATGCGTACATGATAGAGAGCCGCCCTGCGTAACGTACTTACCCTAGTTAAAGTGAAAATTAAATTAAAAAAAAAAAAAAAAAATTAAAAAAAAAAAAAAAAAAAAAAAAAACGATTTTACGATTTTCATTTTTTTAACATCGTCCTAACTAATTAATTCGATTACGATTCAAAATCGATTAATCGCACAGCCCTACTTATCGGTACTGGAGAAATTAAGAAAATAGATTTCCTATAATTGCTTAATAAACGTTATCTCGCTGCGCACATGTTATCTCACCAACTCCGTAAGACATACCTATGATAGTCTAGTAGGGGTGGGAATCACCAGATGCCCACGATACGATACTGAAACGATACTTGAGTCACGATACGATAGTATTGCGATACGATAGTATTGCGATACGATAGTATTGCGATACTGCGATATTTTCGATATTGCGATATATCGATATTGCGATATATTGAATATTTCGATATTTCGATATTTTGCGATTTCTTACTTTTTCAACTGCAAATGATGTCCCCAAAGGAAAACTTTGTCAACATCTGGTTTATATAAGAACAATTTTTCAGTCTGTACATCTGACTTCAACCATTTTATTGCAGCAACATTGTCAAGTAGACAGACCAACAACTTTCATAAAGTCATGTCATAGTTGCATGCACCTGACAAACTGAACTGTTTGTTACAGTCTACTTACAGTCCACCTTAACTGGATGTGTGTGTGGACTACTGTACTTATGTAGTTTTTGAACAATGCAACTTCACTTCACTTGCACAAAACATCTTGTGCAGCCCATTCAGTAACTGGGGAATTTGTAAATTACTGTTATGACAAAACTGTTACTGTTAAAACAAAATGAAAATATGCTACCGTTTGTTTACTGCTGGCCTTGGAACTAAAGTTTATAGTAGCCCGGTGGCCTGGCATGAGTTGCAAAAAAAAAAAAAAAAAAAAAAAAAATTTTTTGCGATATCGATACTTGGCGTCCAAATATCGATACAATATCGTCAGGCAAAATATCGCGATACTGTGGTGTATCGATCTTTTCCCCCACCCCTATAGTCTAGCCTATGATATATTTAAAAGAGATCGCTCCATTTGTCTCAGACGAGACACAACAGCGAGGCGCCATGTGTGAAAGTCTCCACTTGCACCTGCCTGCCTGCCATGCCTGCTGCCCTGCTTTCAGCGTGTGTGTGTGTGTATATATTGTGCACCGCCCCTCTTCATGCAAACGAGTCGCAGTGAAAAGAGAGATAGCAGAGAGAAGGAAACGATCAAAAAGTGTGGATTAGTTAGTACTTCATTAGATAGTCGATGTTGCTTACAATGCTTGTCACAAGTGCAACAAATTGTTCGCTACTATCGCTAGTAAGGGTGGAAACACGAGCAATCTGTCTAAACACTTAGCGAAAGTCCATCAAATAGAAACTGAGAAATGCATGGTTTTCCACAAGCTACTCGAATTTCATCTGTCAATACGCAACCTGGTTACCCCGTTCACCTCCTCATGTAGCCTATGATATGTCAACTAGCAGCCTAGCGCCCACACACAAGATGTAGCTATGCGAACATGGATGGTTGAGAAATGCATGGTTTTCCACAAGCTACTCGAATTTCATCTGTCAATACGCAACCTGGTTACCCCGTTCACCTCCTCATGTAGCCTATGATATGTCAACTAGCAGCCTAGCGCCCACACACAAGATGTAGCTATGCGAACATGGATGGTTAATGATGAGAGTAAACATTATCCAGCTGATTTGGTGTGTTCCAATCCAAAATAAATCGTCAGAGCATCATCTCAGCTGTCCTTCAGAAATGCAGTTTTCCTTTCAGAGCAGGGGGTGGGGGGATTTAGTGATTTTGGGGCGAGTGCAGCAGGCAAATAGTGTCGTGTTTTATTCAGGGGCATATTGAAATGAGGCAGAATTTACTCGCCTATTTTCAGTTCAACTGTATCAATGAGGGGAACACAGTACATAGTTTACCCACCTCTGTATTTACCACTACTACACCACTGTTTATGCTTTTTCTAACTGAATGTTGGTATTGGCAGTGGTAAAAGGAGATTTTAATTCTTATATAATGCAGGATATTTTAATGAATAATAAAAACACACCCAAACATTTTGCTACCTTTTTTTGTTAAAGCTGCAGCTACAATGAACCTAACCCAGTCCCACTTGTTTCTGTTTTTTTTCTCTTAAAGATAACAAAAAGAACCGATAAGAGTAGCGTTAAAGTACCAGATCGATAAGCAGTACCGATAAGAGTAGTAGTATTGTTAATTCCTTAACGATAACCATCCCTATTTAGCAGCGGTGGGCTGCCGCTACTAAATGCATATAGAGGAAACCCTGGAAGAATGACGCTTTTACAACTGAACCAGCTTGCATCATATTCACACCTGATTTGGGCCAAGACCAATATACCAGTGCTTCAATATTATTGGTTGCTATTAGCATTTCTAGATCAGTAATAACAACGCACCGATACAGTACATTTTGCATTAAACTCATTCTTTAGGAACAATTACTTATGGTCAATTTCAAAATCAAAATAATTTATATTGAATGACAGTCAATTTAAACAGTCAGTATGGCCTGTCCTTTTTCTTTCAAAGCAAAAAAATTAATAATTTCCCAATTGTCTCCATTTCATTTAATCACACCCCAGTTAACAGCATTTGTTATCGGTGTGTGTGTGTGTGTGTGTGTGTGTGTGTGTGTGTGTGTGTGTGTGTGTCATCTGCAGAGTTCACCTAATTAACAGCCAAACTCTAAAGTTTAAACCAAAGGAATAACAAAAGTCTCCTGTGAACTGCTGTGTCTGACAAACCGTCCGTCTTCCACTCACTTAGAGTCGTCAGTCCAGTCGATGCAGGTGGTTTCGTCGTAGGGGCCGTAGTAGCTCTTGTCCAACACGAAGGCGTTAAACTCCCGCTGCTTCCCGGGAGCGTGGTACATCAACGCCACATTCTCCTTTGTCACAACAAACTTCCTGCAGGGGAAGGGGAGGGGAGGGGGGGTTAAATCCAAATAAAATATACATACATAAGAAACAGATGCAGCCTCTTTTGGTCGTGGCTACAGTGAGTGCTGAGCTGCTCACCTGCCGTCAGGTGAGAAGCGGATGCTGCTCACAGGCTTGTGGAAGTGGAAATGATGGAGGATGGCCCGCGTGATGAGGCTGACCAGCAACGCCGCTCCATCTGTATCACACACACACACACACACACACACACACTTTGATTGATTTGGTTTTTCCCCAACGGCACCAAAAGTATCTTCCATTTAACTATATTTACAGCTCTATATTTACACCGACCACACCATAATTTTTCTAGATCTTTTTTTGTTTTTCCAAAATGCATCCAAGCTGTGATGAGTCAGTTTCCCCACTAAACACTGACTGTTAAACCCATCCTAAGCAAAGCCATTGTTATTATTTTCATCATTAATTTATGCGTATTAACTTAAGTTATTTAGTTTGTGTTATTCTGTATAAAATGAGATTGTGTATTCTGATTTTGACCAGCTGTTATTTTCTGCAAATAAATGTTCGCAATGATATTGTTTTTGCTTGAAATTACAATCAAATGTGGTCAACAGTTGCTAAAAGAATATCAAAAGATAGATTTTACGCAGAAACAGACCCATAAAATTGAGCAAGGCGGTAGTTCAGGCAGGCCACGGATGTCAAGCCCAGCTTAAACCCAGCCCACAGCTGATTAGGAGCTGATCTCAACTGATGCCATTGGCTCAACTCAAACAGGGGCGCCCTATTTAAACCTGCTTTACTCTGCCTGTCATTGCTGCTTCCTCTGCAACCCACCTCCTCCCCAGCTCCTCCTTTCATGCTATATGCTATATCTGACTTAAACAATGTCATTTCTGTTGTCATTGTGGCTGCTCTGTTCTGTACCTGGGGGTCTTTTGCTGCTCCTTGCCTTAAGGCTATTCCACAGATGCTGTGGAAGGGCAAGGAGCTCCCAGAATCTGCTGCTGCTGCTGTCCAGAACAGAGCCATACCGCCAAATTTAACTTATGCAAATAAAAGCTTTAAATGTATCTAAAGTGGTGTTGTGTTTTGACTAAAGTGGTCCTGACTGAACTGAAAGTGATGTGGTCTTTAAGTTTTTTCCACATCATCACATAGTATTGGTGAAAAGGGAAGGGAAGGGAAGTTTCAGTGGCAGCTTTCAGTTGTGTGTATTTCCTACCTTCGTCCACCAGTATGGCCAGGTTCCCGTCCGGAGAGAGACCCACACATGTTATGTTCTTCTTAGTAGAGACTGGCAGCGTTTCAGATGTATTGCTTGAGGACAGAGGGGGAAATGTTTCAGTCTTAAATGGCTTCTGTTTTGGGTTTATTATGATAAAGGTCTGCTTGCATTTAAACAGCAGGTTTAAACATTTGTTTGTTTACACTGACAATAGACACATTTTCACAAAAGAAAGACTGGTTTCTTATATTGTGACCTTAGCTGATGTTAAATTTTATTTTTTAATTAGGAGTAAATGTGTTACAATTGTTCTTAATGTAACCAAATGCTTGTAACGTTTTTTGTGGATATTTCAATATTGCTAAAATTGCAATACTACTGTTACAGCTGTTCAATTTTTTATTTTGTCATTAGTGCAGTGTTGATTAATTGTGCAATGAATTACGCAGTTAGGATGTTCTGTTACTGGTGACTAGACTACTTCTCTCTCTGGGAGGTTCAGTAGATCCAAACCAGACCATAAAAAATGCACCATACACCATGAGACTGAGAGCATCTCCAGAGCTTTTCATCTTCCAGCAGTTTCATTGAATGATTGGCTTACTTACTTCTTCAGGTCGAAGACAGACAGTCGGTTCCCAACTGGACTGATTACGCTGTTGCCATCTTTGGAAAAACTCAAATTCCCCTGGCGATATACAGCTCCTAACAGATTGGAGAACTAATGTACAGTGAAGAGAAGAGCGTTTTTCAGTGCAGTCAATTTCTGGTAGGAGAGAACTCAATTCATAAATGTGACGATTCTACACAAACATTACTGGCACGTTTAATGCCCGGGAGAAATAGAAATTAAACGACAGTTCACTAGTTTACCGATCAAGCTGTTTTGGTAAATTCGGTAAATACGAGTGATTCGTCCATTAAATTATGTTGCCAAGTTTATTTCCCATACAATATGAATGTGTCTGGGCTGCGGTCCATTGCTAACAGTCAGTTAGCTATCTAGCAGTGCCTTACTTACCCTATAAGCGAACTTCATTGTATAAAATATTCCTTAGATTCCATGCATTCAGTGCCTACTATCGATATATCCCGGTAATAATATTAATGCATAGCTGAACATGTTAAACAGACTCAATTCTCAACTGTCCATGCATCCTCTTCCAGCTCCACACGTGTTTTGCGTTTTGTTGACACTTGACACTTCCGGGTTGGTTTCCGAATTAAACTCGCGACACTGCTCCCCCTAGCGGCAAGGAGTGCAAATGAATGATAGTAAAAAGTAAAAACCATGGCACATCAATCTTTATTCAAGACAAAATCCAGTCCCAAAAGAAAATTAACAAAAACGAGAGTAAAGAAATCACTGGTGAAAACAAACAATTCAAGAGCAAGATCTATTCAAGATATTACAAAACTCTTTGGAACTATTAGGACGATGCAAGTTTGTTTTTGTAACCTTCATCATAATTATTGTATTTTATGGATCTCATCAGTATCCTTCTAAAATGTATTATATAGCTCTTTTTTCATACGGTATTTGTCCTCCCATAAGGACAGAACTGAAACGCTTGTTACAACTGCAATTAAGAGACAGTGAGACTAGCCTAAATATTAAGATATAGGAGAGGATTTTCACGTTCTAAAATTGAAACCAAATGTGGGTTAAAATCAGTGGAAGTGGAAGTCATGTCAAACGCCTGTGTCAAACACTGAGCTGTTTTTGACCATCTTCAAGTAGTATTCAGTGCTGATAAGTGGTAATTGAAATACTCCACGTACAACAACAACAAAAACATTTCCTAATGCTTTGTAAACAGAATTCTCATTAAAAAGACAATTCAAACACAACTGCAGGTGCAGGACTTTGAAACTGTCAGTGGTGCGAGTGGAAACAGTCAAATATCGCCCATCATTCAATATCACCTCAGCTGAACACGCGCACGGCGCACGCACACACACACACACACACACACACACTAGACACAGTGAAAACAACCCCTGCTTGAAATGAATGACACAATAAATGAGCCGAGCAAAACCCGGCCATCCTCGCTGGTCGCCGCCTCTCTGGCCTTCACACGATCCCTCTTGTCCATTTTGAATACCCTGGCTGAATAATTCAGGATGTTTTAGTTGTGCTTGTTCACCTCTGGCAGCTACACACACAGCACGCGTGTGGAAACGGGTCAGTGTGAAGGGTGTGCTGTCACACCATAACCTGAGATATCATACCATCATATTGACATGTCACTGAAAGCACTCGCTGATGAGGTGAGTAATTGGCTGGAGGTGCGTGAGCTGCAGTGGGAAATGCAAATCTCGCTGTGTTCTCAATACGGAGTCATCACTATGTTCCTTCAGCCCTATGTTCCCTCAGCATCAGGGTTAGGGTTAGGACATTTTTTCCCCAGGATGGCGAAGGCATGACCCGCCCTACTCTACCTCTGATTGCGTTCGGTTTAGGCATGGAGAGTGATGATTGGGTTAGGTTTAGACATTAAGAATTGATGATTGGTTAGGTTTAGGCATGAGGAGTGATGATTGGTTAGGTTTAGGCATGGGGAGTGATGATTTGTTGGTTTAGACATGGGGAGTGATGATTGGTTAGGTTTAGGCATGAGGAGCGATGATTGGTTAGGTTTAGGCATGAGGAGTGATGATTGGTTAGGTTTAGGCATGAGGAGTGATGATTGGTTAGGTTTAGGCATGGGGAGTGATGATTTGTTGGTTTAGGCATGGGGAGTGATGATTGGTTATGTTTAGGGATGAGGAGTGATGCTTGGTTAGGTTTAGGCATGAGGAGCGATGATTGGTTATGTTTAGGCATGAGGAGCGATGATTGGTTAGGCAGTATGAGGAGTGATGATTGGTTGGTTTAGGCATGAAGAGTGATGATTGGTTAGGTTTAGGCATGAAGAGTGATGATTGGTTGGTTTAGGCATGAGGAGTGATGATTGGTTAGGTTTAGGCATGAGGAGCGATGATTGGTTAGGTTTAGGCATTGGGAGTGATGATTGGTTAGGTTTAGGCATGAGGAGTGATGATTGGTTAGGTTTAGGCATGGGGAGTGATGATTTGTTGGTTTAGGCATGGGGAGTGATGATTGGTTATGTTTAGGGATGAGGAGTGATGCTTGGTTAGGTTTAGGCATGAGGAGCGATGATTGGTTATGTTTAGGCATGAGGAGCGATGATTGGTTAGGCAGTATGAGGAGTGATGATTGGTTGGTTTAGGCATGAAGAGTGATGATTGGTTAGGTTTAGGCATGAAGAGTGATGATTGGTTGGTTTAGGCATGGGGAGTGATTGGTTAGGTTTAGGCATGAGGAGTGATGATTGGTTAGGTTTAGGCATGAGGAGCGATGATTGGTTAGGTTTAGGCATTGGGAGTGATGATTGGTTAGGTTTAGGCATGAGGAGTGATGATTGGTTAGGTTTAGGCATGGGGAGTGATGATTTGTTGGTTTAGGCATGGGGAGTGATGATTGGTTAGGTTTAGGCATGAGGAGTGATGATTGGTTGGTTTAGGCATGAGGAGTGATGATTGGTTAGGTTTAGGCATGAGGAGCGATGATTGGTTATGTTTAGGCATGAGGAGCGATGATTGGTTAGGCAGTATGAGGAGTGATGATTGGTTGGTTTAGGCATGAAGAGTGATGATTGGTTAGGTTTAGGCATGAAGAGTGATGATTGGTTGGTTTAGGCATGGGGAGTGATTGGTTAGGTTAGGGTAAAATATCAGGGTACCGATCAGAGGCAGGGTGGGTCATGCCTTCACCATCCTATGAACATAGGGCTGAAGGATCATATTAGACACGCTCCCTCTGATACATGTTGGATGGGTCGTGGACTCTTCAGTGCACTGGACACACGTTGACTGGGGAAGGAACCCATGATCTGTCGGTGATGGGGTCTCATCTAGCCGCTACCTGCATGTTCACACTGCAAGAACATGACCAAGAATTCACCAGAAGTACATTCACTTCCTATTAGGGCCTAGAGGTGGGCGGCCAGGGAAACTTGATGTGGGATGGCCAACAACTTTTCAGGGTCATCAATCAGACTCACTCAATCAGATTCCTGGCTGTGATTCCCTACTGAAGTGATTTAGTTTCATGAACATTCAAGACCCGATGTAATGAACAATAGATTCTTCTTCTTCTTCTTTAACATTTTGCCAATATTGCTGGACTTACACCTATTTACCAAGAGCTTACATGCAAAAGAAGAAGACAAAAAGCTTTCTATAAATTTCACATTAAAATTAAAAGACTCTGATTACATCTAGTCAAAGGCTGGTTTAAAGTCTACAGGAAAAACGTCCCTAAAAAACAGCTTGGCGGACAGTTGCATTGTAGCTGCTGCACATCATTAAACTTTAAAGTCTTTGTTACTTTGTTTTGCTAGCTAGCTAACTGTAGCAACTCGATGGACGGTAAACAGATTAAGCAGTGTCAGGCTGTGCCCAGTGAAATCTCAATGGTTTTACGGCCGACAGTTTCTACCCACTCCAGACCTCCTGTTTGAACAGCAGGGCTAGCCGACACAAGATTAGCTCGAAACTACTTTTTTCTCTCCCCCTATTAGTGTGTTGGAAGGCAATTAAAGCATCAAAATATATCTGTGTTTGCCTGTTCAAAACATCGCCACAGTCCACCACATAGCTGCAGTCTGAGCCTCTGGCCACACGCACAATCAGACAGACTAGAGCGACGCCCATCCACCAAGTCGCTCGTAGTGTGAATGCACGGTAGGTAGCAGGCGCCTTAACACCTCTGTTTTCACCGGGGCAGTGTTTTGTGCCAGAGGTCGAAGCATGGCACCACGTGCAGCCGAACGTATTTCGCGCCCCCGGTGGAGCACTCCAGGCAGCCATACACCGTCTGCCGCTGCTGGTTGCCCATGCCACACAGTGCGCACGGCCCCTTGGGGATGTTGTGGTTCAGGAGGTTGACGCGTGTGTGGGAGTCCCCCCTCAGGTAGGTGGTTGACACGTCCGTCATGCTAGCGGCCTTCTCGTAGTAGTCGGTCACCATGTCGTCCATGTAGGTGGTGTCCGAGTGGTGGGTGAGCTCCTCGAACGTCCGGTCATCTGCCATGGTGGGCAAGAAGGTGGAGGAGAAACAGCATGTCCAGCATTTAGAAAAAAGGGACAGGAGAAAGCAGGCAGGTAAGCAAGTAAGCAAGTGTGGGAGTAACAATACCAGGATAAATACTACTACTCAATTCACTACAAATAGGCGACTACCTTACAAACGAGCAGCAACATTGTTAATGTGGAGGGCTGTCGGTGGCAAAAGTATGAAGGATATAATGGAAAATCAGTATGGTAAGAAAGCCCTAGAAAATAATGATTTAATTATGTACTTGCATTTAATAAAACATTTTATTATAATAAATTCATGCGTGCGCATGCGCGTATTTATTGTGAAATTCTAAAAGATGTGTATTTGTCGCATTAAAAGCCCCTCTGTATAGGCTCATGGTGCCTTTTCAACTTCTATTGTTCTAATTACATCTCTCTTCCAGTCAACAGATCCCAAAATCATAAGTTCATGATGAAATAGCCTACGCTGCGGAAAAAAAACACAAAATAAGTTTTGCGCAGCACAGTCCACACATGCTGTGTGCTGTGGTTTGGTGAGGTTTAGACAAAATTAGAAGGCGAAATAGCGATTTCTGTGAAATAGGCCCCACCCACAACACTTTGCAAGTCGATTATATCACAACGGTGCAGTCTTTCAAAAAACTGCAACACAGGTTTTGTGCAGGACAGTCCACACAAGCTGTGTGATGTGGTTTGGTGCAGATTTGACCAAATTTGAAGGAGAAATAGCAAAAAAACGCTTTTGGACAAAATTGTAAATGGGAAATTGTTTGATTGTAGATGCTACAGTTCAAAAGTTATGGACCAAAACGTAAAGAGGGCTGTTATAGCGCCACCTAGTGGTTAACTAGTGTAATTTTTCCGCCCATAGTAAAAGGTGACTGTGAACCTACCTACCAAGTTCGGTAGCGGCAGGTCTTATGGTTTCTGAGTGGGACCAAATCGGTGACAAATTGGTGACTAAATTGGTGACTAAATTGGGTGGACAAACCCTGTTATAGGGCCTGCGCCCTGCGTGCGTTAAAAAAAGAACAAAACATTCCTATAATTACACGGCGGCTGAGTCTAAGGAGGTAGGCAGGTAAGCAAGTAAGCAAGTGTGGGAGTAACAATACCAGGATAAATACTACTACTCAATTCACTACAAATAGGCGACTACCTTACAAACGAGCAGCAACATTGTTAATGTGGAGGGCTGTCGGTGGCAAAAGTATGAAGGATATAATGGAAAATCAGTATGGTAAGAAAGCCCTAGAAAATAATGATTTAATTATGTACTTGCATTTAATAAAACATTTTATTATAATAAATTCATGCGTGCGCATGCGCGTATTTATTGTGAAATTCTAAAAGATGTGTATTTGTCGCATTAAAAGCCCCTCTGTATAGGCTCATGGTGCCTTTTCAACTTCTATTGTTCTAATTACATCTCTCTTCCAGTCAACAGATCCCAAAATCATAAGGCCCCACCCACAACACTTTGCAAGTCGATTATATCACAACGGTGCAGTCTTTCAAAAAACTGCAACACAGGTTTTGTGCAGGACAGTCCACACAAGCTGTGTGATGTGGTTTGGTGCAGATTTGACCAAATTTGAAGGAGAAATAGCAAAAAAACGCTTTTGGACAAAATTGTAAATGGGAAATTGTTTGATTGTAGATGCTACAGTTCAAAAGTTATGGACCAAAACGTAAAGAGGGCTGTTATAGCGCCACCTAGTGGTTAACTAGTGTAATTTTTCCGCCCATAGTAAAAGGTGACTGTGAACCTACCTACCAAGTTCGGTAGCGGCAGGTCTTATGGTTTCTGAGTGGGACCAAATCGGTGACAAATTGGTGACTAAATTGGTGACTAAATTGGGTGGACAAACCCTGTTATAGGGCCTGCGCCCTGCGTGCGTTAAAAAAAGAACAAAACATTCCTATAATTACACGGCGGCTGAGTCTAAGGAGGTAGAGCGGATCGTAATCGGAAGGTCCGTGGTTCGATCCCCAGCTCCTCCAGTCTGCATGTCGGTCAGTCTCCAGAGTCTCCACCGAATCGAGCATGCGTAGCGCACGAGATTCCTAGTACGTTAAAAGAGTTGATGGTCAGAGCCATCTATACCGTACCTGCTCTGAAGGGGTTTCCGTAGACGATCCCAGAGAAGAACCTGCGAAGTCGACCCATGGAGAAGCGACCGATGAAGCCGCCCAGCTGCTGCCTGATCTGCTCCTTCTCAAAACCCCCACAGGACTCTGGAGCCACGCAGATATCTGCCACAGAAGAAGAAAGTGCCGGAGTCTTTACATCTATGTATCTGTATTTGTTATTCAATCCACTCCCTGTTATCCAATTCATTGAGTCCACCCGACCCCACCCCCACAGTTTTCTCCCCAATAGAGAGCCGCAGGAATGAGTCCAGAAAACATCGATGCTAACACTCCCGGTTCTTCACTGTTTTCGCCTATGGGATTTTTGAATGGGTTTTTGGCGTGATGCTTCAAATAAGGTCTGTGGTTAACGCAAGCTTATTCAAACGCGAACCAGTGATCAGCAGGATAATCTTCACACATGAGGACCACTTTTATGAGTTTTTAAGCTTTTACGTGCCGTTAAAAAGGGTGGCTAGCTAGCAAACGGATAAATGAGACTACACTGTTGAGTCGACGGGGATATTATACGTCAATAACGTCATCACTTCAAAGGACGAACACGGAAATTCTCTTTCCCTCACCTGGTTCAGCCCGGGGTAATCAGTGCACAGCAGCGCACACATCAACAACACTCCAGGTTGAGTGGTGACGTGATGGGGAAGCCTATGCGACACTGTGTGTAGTTCTGGATTAGTTTAGCACAAGCTTTTTACTTCTAGGGCTCGCATTTACGCTTCAAAACTCATGAAAGTGGTCCTCGCGTGTGAAGATTATCCCGCTGAAACAGGTTCGCGTTTGATTAAGCTTGCGTTGGCCAGAGACCTTATTTGAAGCATCGCGCCAAAAACCCATTCAAAAATCCCATAGGCAGAAACAGTGAAGAACCATGAAGTCCGGGACTTCCACGTTCCGACCACAAAAATACGTCATCCCTGCGGCTCTCTATTGTACTTGGCCGATTAGCCCTGCTGTCCCGGTCATTGCTCCACCCCATAACCCTAACCCTAACCCTAACCAGCAGCTTCTTTTCACCTGACAGCGAGGAGTTTCACCGGCAGGACATAGCATGTGCGAAGACCATGTTATTCCCCCCCAGTTCCCCTCCTCCTGAACAGGCGCTACTGCTGCGACCACGACACATACCCTTAATCCAGCTTCCCACTCGCAGACATGGCCAATTGTGCCTGTATGGACACCTGACCAAGCCGGAGGTAACACGGGGGCTCGAACCTGTGACTCTCGTGTTGGTAGGCAGGGAATCTACCGCTGCACTACCCGGGTGCCCTGAGCATTCATTCATTGACTGACATGTCCAAAGCAGCACAGATTCAGCAGCGTTTCCTACCGAGTCGTCCGTCCAGGCGAATAAACAGCTCACAGATGCTGAAGGCGATGGTGGTGTGAGCCGGGATGACGATGGACTTGTCTCGACCTTTGGGGCTCCTGTTGTCGTCGATCTGAAACTGCAGCAGAACGGAAAGTCAAATGTCACCACTGGTAGGGAGGGACGGGACGATATACTTAACTCAAAATACGATTGGATACATGATGTGGGATTCATGATTCGATAAAACCAGAATATGATATAGAGTTCAATGACGACAAATTCTGACAGAAATATCCTTATTTCTGAGCCACGGGTCTTTCTAGCGATGACATTGGCTTGCCACAATGTAACAACATTGTAACAGAGCTTGTGAAAGTGCGTCTCATTTGTGATTACTACGGCAGAATATAATGTAGCTAATATCATGATTCATTTTTCTGCCCCACCATACGTATTGTCACGTTTGTAATGGGATATATTGAATTTGGATATATCGTCCCGTCCCTAGTCATCAGCTATTCAGCCGATAACCACTTCTAAGAGGGTCACCGAGTCAGGTGTCAGTGGTGTTTCCTTAAGTATGTGGGATGGATGGATAGAGAGGGGGGAGGGGAGAGAGAGAGAGAGAGAGAGAGAGAGAAGACAAAAGGTGGAGGGGGAAAAGAAGAGAGCGAAACAGAGGAGATGCAAGGGCTTGTTTCTGTGACTTGCAGGAGCATGGTGGTTGGGGTTGTTAGGCTGATTGATTGCACCTCGGCCCGGTGTACTCCTTGGCTTAAAAAAACCCTTAAGAGCATCTCTCCGTCCTCAATGACGCACCTTTTGTTCATGTAGTTTGTGTTATTTTCCCTTAGCTTGATTTAATAAACTATTGTTTTAACTTGTGCTTTGGTGTTGCCAGATCTTGCGAGAGAAACAAGCAACCAGTCTCCTTCAAACCTTGCATGTTTTTCTCGTAATCCTGTATCTGGGAAGACTAGCCGGCTTGTAACATATGGGGGCTCGTCCTAAGCTTTTGCTCTTTGTTTAGTAGTCAGTTGTCTTTGTTTAACTTTGTCAGTCTTTGCTAGCATGGTCAGTGAGAGGCTGTGCTGCAATGGTCGTGTTTTTATGGAGTCATACTCCAAACCTAAAGTTAAAACAGTAGTTTATTAACTAAAACTCATGGAAAATAACTAGACTGTGCCTTCCTGGTCGTTTGTTAGTGGTGCTAAACCAACAGTCATGAAGTTTCAAGTATACATTACCAAAGGCACAAGGTAGCAGCACTCACAAATCTTCAGGACAAAGAAAATCTCTATTTCACCAATGCATTTGACCATGTCAAACACATGCCAATGTTTCGGCCTCATGGCCTTCATCAGAGCTCTGATGTTACCTTGTGCCTTTGGTACTTTATGCTTGAAAGAAGAAAATGTGCATAGGTGAGGAGGGAGAGAGACTGAATGGTCTGAAGGTCTTCTTAAAGCTCAGAGAGTAGCCTACACCGGGCCCAGGTGCACTCAGTCAGCCTAATAACACCAAAACCAAGACACAGGCCCTTTCTCAATACGGGTTCTTGTGTGTTCTTGTGTCCCTGTGAAACATCATCAGTCGCAGCCCAAGTACTCTTCCAATGCAAAGTTCACATTTCGCCAAGAACGCTTAAAATTCCCGGATGTGTTCTCGACACGCCCACTTTACCGAAGATGCTCTGGTTGGTGACTTGTGTGTCAACTTGGCAAGGCACGTATCCCAGCATTCATTTCGGCATAAGCGGAGGCAGAACGCAGCAGAGAAGATGCCATAAGCTCCGGGAAGTTTTTTACAATTTAAAGTTTTATTTCATCACTAAATTAATTTCTGATGACTTTTGATGCCTACAAGCAGGGTAGTAGGTTTCAATAAGTGCCACTTTACCAACATTTATGGCGAAAAATTGCAAAAAAGCTCCAGAGCACAATTGGCTGCATCTACATCATCTGAGCTTTTTATTTGTGTAGTACTGCATGCGGCCTCTGTGCTGGTATTGCGCAATACCCTCATCTCAAACTGCCAACAGCGTTATGTGTGCTTGTGACCTAGCGAGTTAATTCTTCCGAGAATGATTAGCAAGAACGTTCTCCCCAAGAACGCATTCTTGGTATTGAGAAAGGGCCACAGAAAAACAGGAGAGTGGGAGGGTCATCGCATTTGTGTGTGTGTGTGTGTGTGTGTGTGTGTGTGTGTGTGTGTGTGTGTGTGTGTGTGTGTGTGTGTGTGTACCCTCATGGTCCGTCTCATGCCAGCGTGGACGGTCAGAGAGCACTGGCGTGTGGTGCGGATGCTCTCCATGACGACGCACAAAATGCTCCGCCCACTCTCCTTGGACTGACGAATCAGGCAGTGATCCAGGTCCACTTTCCTAAAAACAGGAAGACAGTCACCTTCAAATGCTGCCTTGCACCATAGATATTATATTACTATAGATGGGTCACCGCAGGCTCTGCCAATTCTAACAAATGGTAGCAGCAAGTCTCCTAAATGGGCGTGGTCAACCATTGACTCAGACCTAGTCTCTCCCCAAACTGAAATATTACATTGAATCGCTGCGCTCCGCATACTACATAAATGAGTCTGTGCCACTTCACAGCCACTGCTGGTTTTTGAAGGCGGGTTGAAATTGAATGAGTGACAGGTCGTAGCAGGTTCGAAAAATGGGCTGCGCCTCCCGTGTTGTCTGTTGTCCCTCCCATAACCAGCCGGCTGAGGGAAAGTGTCCCAGACCCAGAGAGAGCTCTGCAGCATGCAGTAACGTAGTGTATCAGCGTAAGAACTCTCATGGGTCTGGCGTTGAGACTAACTCAGACCTGCCGAAAGTCTCCTAAGTGGGCGTGTCCGTGGAAAACCATGGGCAAAACATACGTGACAAAATGACAGGAAGTGAGTTGAAGTTGGGCCGTCTTGCTTGAATCCCATCATCTTTGCTTGCACTGTCCCCCGTTAATTGACCTTTTTCACAACAGCCATTTTGTGTCTAAAAGGCAGGGAGTAACACTGGTGCAAGCAGAAGATTAATTAAGGTTTCCAACTTTCAATCCATTTAGGTGTTCCAGTGCTGGGGCCCTCATTAATGTTTAGCTTGCACCTGTGTTACTTCCTGCCTTTTAGACACAAATGGTTGCTGTGAAAAAGGTGGTGTATGCCTATTTTAGGTCAGGGATTCTCGAAGATTTTCATACAAGGACCCCCAATTTAGTCCACATTAGGGCCACAGACCTCCATTTGATGAGATTTTGTCTCTCGGATGCAAATCTGAGAATACTCTTTATTGTCAGATATGATTTTGTCCAGAATTCCATGACTATCTGTATTGTAGACCTGTAGAGAGATAACAGTGAAACTACGACAAAAAAAACATAATTCTTCTACATTCTCTAATTGTGTTCATTTCTTGTAAATGAAATGGTGACGTTTAACAATTCATCAATTTGCTAGGGACCCCACCTATGGAACCCCCTTCAAGGACCCCTGGTGGTCCCCAGACCCCACGTTGAGAACTGCTGCATTAGGTGATAATTTATTCACAGGGAAACCCTCTTCTCACATTCCTTCATTCACAGGGGGTCAGAGGTCACAGCTCTACTTATCGCCAGAGACCTTTAATATTATATAGCGACACCCCACTCCAGGATCCGCCAATTGTAAGGTCCCCTAAATGGGTGTGGTTATCAGCTTGTGATTGGCTGTCTGTTAACGGTATGAAACTTCATTGGCTGACCAGTCTCCTAAGGGGGTGTGGCACTGGCGAAACCTCCGTAGCACAGATACAGGAAGTGACTGGAAGTTGGGGTGTCCCCGGATGTCTCTAGGAAAAGCAGCTTTGTTTTCAGCTTGACCACCATACAGTTTTGCATTTTATCAAATGGAGTTTTGAAGTAACCCAAGACCTATATAGAATTATCTCATAGAGACAATCCTTCAATTGAAGTTCATTTGAAGTTAGGTTCAGTTAGAAACTCACCAAAGCTAGGGGTCCTGACAAATAATCAACATCTAACGTGGGAATGAGAATGTGTTGCAATGTCAGATCCCCCCCACCTCCCAAAAAAAGAAAAGAAAAGGTTAGCCTATGATATTTTGGACATTAACTCCTCCTGACATGTGACTCCGCAACTATTTGTACCTTCTCTCCCCTCAAAGATGAAATAACAATAGATTCAATTAATTCAATAATTAATCAAAATTAGATATAATTTTTCTAGATCATTAATAAAACATTTTGTCCAAGACTGAACTTAAGCTAATCAGTTTTAAGTGATGAGGGTTAGCAGCCTTACATGCAGCTCGGGATGCTTTTACACCCAGCAGATGGGAACCAAGCAAGCAGATGATGAACGATAAGAGCCACCTGCTGCATATGGCTGCTGGACTGAGCCACCTGCTATAATATGCACACTCAACATTTTGGCAGCTTACTGAAGCTAGCCTACTAGAATATTTACCTGAATATCATTCTCCAATTCATTTTGATAGCATTGTATAATGGCTGTAGAAAAATTAGACCATTGCAAATAAAATTGGTTTATTCTATGTGTTTTATTTGTCCCCTGATATGATTTCTGTACAGGACTGACTTAAGGCACAAATATAGAGCCTCAACCAAAGCAGAAAGTGCAGCGTTGGCCAGGTTAGCTAGCATGTGCATTTATATTCCAAGGGTTCCTGATTAATCTTGAAGTGTATTTTTTATACAACGTAGCCTACAAACACTGGTAAATCTTAGGAGGCTATACTTTTAAGCTTACTATTTTGTTACTTGTTGGGACTAATTTGCCAACTCTTTAGTTTCTAAAAATGTACGTTTATATCTGTTGAGGTTAGCTCACACAATGCTAAGAAAAGGTATACTAAGGTAGGCTATATTTGACCTTCCTGTGACTTAATAGGACTACTTTTATGTTGACTGAAGAATAGGGCTAGTTCTGGTTTGACTGACTTGACTTGACTTTAATAAACCAAATAAATAACACAATATCGGCTATACAGAGCAAACAGCCTGCGTTAAAAGTCAGACTGTGTGTATTGAGTTTTGGTGTATTCTGGTACCTGGAGTTGAGCTCCCGCAGTAAGGTGGGCACCTCCACCTCGTGCTTGGTCACGATGCCGAAGGACGCTTTGACCGCCACGGAGTCCGAGCCGCTGATGTTGAACCCCACATCGTTGATGAGATGATTTCCTAATTTCCCGTCGAGGGCCACATCGGATTTGTCCTCATAGTTCAGCAGCTGATAAGAGGAGACTCCTGTTTTAGGAAAGAGGTTGTGATGAAGTCATGCTGGGCAAATCTAGCCAATCTTATCTTATCAACACTGTGAATTGTAGCCTAGGTAAACCCAGCCCCCACGTGACCTGCTCTCTCAGTTCCCAGTCACCTAGTGACTGAGAACAGGTCTGAGAGCAGGTCACTGGGGGATGGGTTTACCCAGGCTATGTGAATTGTGCCACAGGACCAAGCTCCATGGTTTGGTTTTTAAAGAATGTATTTTTGTTTAGCTATATTTTATGTTCTGGCATTTAGTTATGGGGTAGAGAGCAATGAGTGAACCGGCAGGGATTGACTGTCCTATACTCTGCACTATGTAGGACACATGGCTGTTGTTGTAGGGACTGAACCAGTGAGACACATTGGCTGTCTGTTAAAATATGACAGCAGGATGACGTGTCTAACAACTAGGCCAATCTGCTGCCCTGTTGGCCCCATAGGCCCCATACAGGCCCTGTTGGCCTGTAAACGTCAAGTTGAGTGAAGAATAAAACTCATAATTTAACAACTAAATGAATAAATCAAGTTTGCAAAGTAATTATGCTTTTCCACACTGTTTTTATGCAGCTGTGGTGAGGGAGAAATCCTCCATCATATCAGTGATGAACAACATGACTGACGATCTCCGATATCCTTATATAAAAGACCAATATATTAGCAAACTGATATATCATTCCAACCATATTGTAGGTGCTGCCCTTCACAGAGAAATGGGAGCTTGAAATCAGGAGTC
The DNA here is from genome assembly GCF_964638095.1 of Poromitra crassiceps. NCBI lineage: Eukaryota > Metazoa > Chordata > Actinopteri > Beryciformes > Melamphaidae > Poromitra > Poromitra crassiceps. The sequence goes on from NC_139625.1 coordinate 72,540,936, forward strand.
AGAGTAAAGTGACAGCTCCACATCTCATATATACCAAATTGAACCTTTTTCATTTGTATTTTTTTAACCCTCCTTAAAGAGTCTAAAAATGTAACTTCAGACACAGAAGACCTGCTTATAGCATTGCAGTATGTAAACAACCACTTTTGGTGGACCCAAATGTTGAATTGAAACATGTAATTCTCAGGTCACAAACTATGAAGTCCATGATTTCATCACTGTACCTGCGGTGATCTCCTTCTCCCCCACCAGGATGTCCTTGAGGGAGAACGCTGAGGAGGCATACTTGACTTTCTTCCAGAAATGCTTCTTCCTCCTGCGGGTGACCAGGCTGAGGGGCTGGTAGCGGTCGGCCTCGCTCAGGCTCGGGACGGGGATCAGCCTCCCCGTGTCCCCCACCTGCTTCACAAAGTTCTTGGTGGCGGCTGCGAACATTTCGGTTGATGCATGAGGGTCAGAAGGTCAGAAGATAAGCCTTTTATATTCAGAAGTACACTGTCCCATTTCCCAGTGTGTTTGTTTGGTGAGTACAGGTCTGTTCAACAGGCGTATTTCCCAGTGGAGAAGCTCGTAAGGGTGTTCTGTTTTACGACTCGTGCCTGATCAATAATGCAAGAGCTGTGTAAGGGAATATGGGACAAAGTGTGTGTGTGTGTGTGTGTGTGTGTGTGTGTGTGTGTGTGTGTGTGTGTGTGTGTGTGTGTGTGTGTGTGTGTGTGTGTGTGTGTGTGTGTGTGTGTGTGTGAGTGAACCCGATAGTTCGCTGAAGTCTGGCTCCTTCCTGTCACATGACGAGTGAGGTGGAAACAGCAGAATTTGGGCCACCTACGTACATATGAGCATTTTGTATGTACAAAGAGAACATGTACTGTGTTTTTAATTTGGCAGTAAACACGCTGAAACAGAGCCTTCTTAGAAGAAATTCTCAATTGCATTGCAATGTGGCACTTGACTATTGTCTGAAGTTTTACGGGTTGAAACAGTTTTCAACCCGCAACAGTTTTCATTTGCAAACACTTCCAGGTGCAAGCACAACTCAAACAAAAATCGAACTTAAAGGTGCACCCGGCCAATACACGTATTAGCAAACAGTTTTAATTTGAGCACTTGGAAGCAGTGAATGCATGTGCCTCCTATGTACATGTCCAAAGACAGACACCTTATCCTTCAGGTCATGTGGTCTTGTTGATGGTGGACATTTATTCTTTCCACTGGGCCACATTAAATTGCATTGCTGACAAGGAAGAGTCATGAAACACTTTGGCAGCAGGCCAGATGTGTTTCATCCGCTGCAATAAAGTCACAGATCGTGTCAACTTTTTCTGGATCTGCATACACTAGAACAGTGGTTCTCAAATGGGGGTCCGTGGCACTTTGCAAGGGGGTCTGCGAAAAGTTTTCAGGAAAATAAAAATAAAAACGTTTTTGTTGTTGCAAAAGCTTCATAGTTCAACGAAAATATTTCATGCTTTAAATCTAAAATGGTTCATGGATTACATTCTAATCTAACAAACCTATCAATTTAAAAGTCAAACAGGTTACCGTGGAAACAATTAAGCTGAGCCCAAAATCACAAATCAGAATGAGGGTTTCCCCGGTATATTTTCTATCTTATAAGGGGTCCTTGGCTGAAAAACATTTGAGAACCTCTGCACTAGAAGAAAGCGATGTGCTTTTGTGAAAGAGTTCCCACTGGTCAGTACAGAGTCCGAACCTGGTCCGAACCTACGACCTTGGCATTATTAGCACTACGCTCTAACCAGCTGAGCTAATCGGCCTGCAGCTTGGTGGTTTTCTAGCTAACTCTATTCCAGAGCCAAATCGAGAAAACATAATCTGCCAGATAAAGTCTAGCCTTATTAGAGGTGCAGCCACTTTGTGCCCTTCATCTGTGTTGTCTGCCAGGGGAACTGGCTCAAATGGTAGAGCACTTGCTTCGCATGCGAAAGGCCGCGGCCGGGATCGATGCCCGCATTCTCCAAAACTGGTGTTTCTTTGAATCTAAAAGCAATTAGACAGGTTGGCTTTAAAACTTTGGCTCCCACAATTATTTGGTTCAAATTGTGGCGCTATGACTTGTCTGCATTATGACTGCGATATTCCATTGTTATGTTTGTTTCAAAACATTAGCAGCATATACCTGCTTCCCTTTTGACACGGTGATACATGGAACATCTGCTTTGGTCATGAACTTGTCCCTCATAACCCTGGAAAATCTCCTGACTTGTCTTTTTAAGGAAACCTCTGTGGTTTGTGTAGGAATTCTAATGTTTTTCATTTGATTCTTTTTTTAGTCTGGGTAATGTCCACTTTTCTTCTCAAAAAAAAGAAAAGAAAAAGGAAGCAAAAGAAAATGGCTGATGGTCTCCACTACTGTCTGATCTTGTGGTTACAAGCTGTCTAGTCCATACTGTCCCACCAGGAATAGCTTGCGTGTTCCAATGTTTAAATGCCACATGTAGGGAGCTTCCATACTACCTTTCCATGCCTATTTCACTCCCTGTAATTTGCGCTGCATGCCCGAGAAATGCCATGTAATTTGTTTGCAGCATGGGTGCAGACTTTAAAAAGTCATTTTGCTGTAATTCATGATAAATCATGTCTCTTTACTTGCTCTGTGACTCAGAAACATATTGCTGATTTTGAGTTGCAGTTTGTCCAATCATGACTGATCACGGCCGAATTGGGTTAAATACGCCTAGATAGATAGATAGAGTACTTTATTCATCCCCGAGGGGAAATTCTGGAAAATAGGTCAAATCGATAAGGGATCATAGCCTAATCAGTCAACGTCATGGAAAGAGCAGGTTTTTCGAATACAGTGAGTGTAAGACTGACCATGCTGAGGCTGGATAATATCTGAACAGGTCTACCATGAGGAGCAGATGAGGGATTTGACTTTAGTGTGGTGGATTTTGAATTTCAACTGCCTCAGCTGCCAGTGGGCATCCTAATTGTTTTAAGGATTAGGCTACTGGCAAAAAAAGAAAAGAAGAGTTGTTGATCAATATCAATGACTCAATGGTTACTTGGTCAGATGTCTGGCTTTCAAAAGTTTAGGAAGAAAACTTACCCACACATTGGAGTTTCAAAACTCCTGTCACCAGACATTTTTGCCGAAAACCTCATTCTCATAGCCAAAATGTATTGATGATGTTATATTGTGTAGCATATGGCATCTGCTCTGTTGGATCTCTGCCAATTAGCTAGCTACTCCTTTTTATATTGTGAAAATGTGACATTATTGTTTGTGTCAATTGCTAGTTTAGCTCAAGCGAAATGTAGGAAGGACCGAAGGACAGTAGCTATGTTATTGCTGGTTATTCACCTTATGTAGGAGAGACCATCTGGCTTGAGAGACTAACTTCAATCGGAAATTCCGATTGTATTTACACTTCTTCCTGTGATTCACAACCCTAGTCTGACTCATAATGTGCGTCAAACTAGGTTTGACCAGGTCGCATAGAAGTCAATGATCGGAATGCCCACACTTCGGAATGGCGAGATGACCCCAGGTAAAACAGCCAGCGTTTTGAACATGAAGTCGATACAATCAGGTTCAAGTGGGCGCAGCTGCATAAGGTGATCATAGATTACGTAATGAAAGATAATGCATTTTGATAGCTAGGTGTTAAACTTGTGAGGCCATATGCGTAGATTTGGTTAGGCAATAATCAAGGCTGATTTATTTTTTATTTTGTTTTACAATAAACGTTTTGTCCGTCAGTGTCTACTGATAGAGCTATGGTGTGAATCATCTCGCTTCCGTCTTGTGTCTTTGGTTGAGAGTCGCACATGGCATGCGCAGCCACCAGGAAGCATCCGCTACCAGTCCATGTGCATTTGTTATTGTGCAGCGTCGGCAAATGGCATAACGTTACTGATGGGGATTTCACTTGCATGTTCGCCGTACATTAAGGTAGGCAGTCCGGCAGAGCTTTGCAGTGTCTCGCCAATTATTAGGTCTGCAAATGGTGGTCCGAGTGACTGATAGCAAACAGTCGTGTTTGTTTAGCCTAAACACTAGTTTATTTCAGTGAGTTACCGCGTTGTTTCCTGTGATTCGTGAAGAAGAGTGACGACCAACCAGTAGGCTAGGCCCAAGTAACTCTAGCCAGTACATACTATCATGTGTTTATATTACCTGTTTTCGTGGTTTCTCTTGAGATGGATGTCTTGCCTAGCCACCGTAGCCGTGTGTGTGTGTGTGTGTGTGTGTGTGTGTGTGTGTGTGTGTGTGTGTGTGTGTATGTGTGTGTGTATGTGTATGTGTGTGTGTGTCAATTTGTTTGCTCAGCACCCATGGTGCCATCCCAAAAAGAAAGTTGGCTGCTGGGGACATTAGGAACTTTTTTTTGGGTCAAAATGTAAGTAACTCGAGGAATATAAATTATATTTTCTGAGTTGCTAATTTGCAGAGTCAGTCAACAGTACTAGTAGTAGTAGTAGTAGACAGTAGTAGTAGTCAACTCAACTGATAATATACATTCAATGTAATATTTGGTCAGGCGACAGAAGCAGTCGGACTCGGTGGCTCAGTGGTTAGCGCTGTTGCCTCACAGCAAGAAGGTCCTGGGTTTGAACCCCGGTCCGTCCCAGGTCCTTTCTGTGTGGAGTTTGTATGTTCTCCCCGTGTGGGTGCTCGGGTTTCCTCCCACCATCAAATAGCCTACATGTATGTATACATGTCTACACCTCTGCTAGTAGAGGATGGGTCAAATGCAGAGGATGAATTTCCCCATGGGGATAAATTAATTTAACTTAACAGTCCGGCCAGGTTCCGTATTGTGACATGTTATGTCAGGCTGGTGATGTATAATAATCACAATAGCCTAGTCAACTAAGTCTGCATAAATACTCATAGCATGTGTCACTCTTCCTATGGCATACATGTATTATTTTTCCAGTGGTTCTCAACTGGTCTAATAGCCTCATGTCACGACCCACATTTTCCCTTAGTCATTAAGTCGCGACCCAAATTTCAGATTTGGACACCTTTGAAAATGACCTCGCCAAAATGTAGCCTAAATTTGGAGCGTTATTTAGCCCCCTTCCCGAGAGAAGCTAGCAAGAAATGTTTGGTATCAATGGATGCCTTAGGTCTTCTAGTTTCACATGATAGCAGAATCATCACTGTAGCTACATGAGTCCACTACAGCCTCTGAAAAAGAGTAATGTCAGCCGTGGACGCCAGCATCGTCCAGGATTAGGCGGCGTTCACACCAAACCCGCTTTTTTCAGTCTGTCGCTATGGAAATCATATTGAGAGCATTTCCATTAAAAAAAGAATGGCTTTAGCTCAGGAGGTAGAGCGGGTCGGCCAATGACGCAAGGGTTGGCGGTTCGATCCCCGCTTCCTCCCAGCTGCTGTCGCTGTGTCCTTGGGCAAGACACTTAACCCTCCTTGCTCCCGTGCCGCCATCGGTGTATGAATGGGGGAATGTAGACTATCTACTGATTGTAAAGCGCTTTGGATAAAAGCGCTATATAAATGCAGGCCATATAAATGCAGGCCATCCATTGCGCACAAAAAACAGTGCACGGAGCATTTTTTGTGTGCTTTGCTTTGTTTCCCCCTGCAGTCGCATGCACTGCAGTACAGTTTAGGACACAATGATCACACGGATGGTAGCCAGCTGGTTTCGTCTGTTTGATGTTGTTCACTGTGAACATGAAAGCCAGATTATTGCCAATTCTGGCAGCAGCGCAGGTTGAAGATCCCTCTGGGAGGAGAATAGGTAGGAGAAGTGGAAAAGACGAGCAGCGCGCTTTTCCTCCAAATGTTAATTTTTTTTCAGCTTGAGTCCCAGAGCGCTCTGCCAAGAAAACTAGATGCCACCAGCGTTTAAACGCCAGGTGCGTTCCTTGAAAGAGGAGCACGCTTAGCGCGTCCTTACATAGAGAATGAATTGCAGAAAGACGCTGGCAGCTCAAATGAGCGCGTTATGTGTGAACGCCGCCTTTGAAGAACTTTTTTCATGCACATATCCGTGACCCACTCAAAACGGCCCCGCGGCCCACTTTTTGCTTGTGACCCACCAGTTGAGAAACAGTGATTTTGTCAGATGACAGAAGCAGTCCAGCCAGGTAGCTCAGACAGAGGAGAGGCTGGTGATGGAGGTTCTGGGTCTCAGTGATATGTCATTGTGACATGTGAACAGAGAAGCTTCCTGACAGTTCTGAATGGACTGTGTGATTAATGGACATCTCATTTGTTATTATTACAATACATGTTTACAGATCATTGGTTTGAATAGGCAACAGTACAGTAGGCTACCTACTAGGGCTGAACGATTAATCGAATTTAAATCGAAACCGAGATTTGAAACAACGCAATTAGATTAATCGCAATTTGCGATTTGACGATTTAACATTATACATGTGACATGACTGCATGTAGGTACACGTGATGTGACGTCGTTATGCAGCAGCAGCACGCCGTAGTAGACGTGACATATGTTACGCAGCACGCAGTATCAAACGTGGCTGGATGGAGGAGGAGAAACGAGGAGAAAGCATTAGCTGCAGTCTGCAGAATATAGCTAGCTAGCGATTAGCGAACTTTACAAAAGTTGACACATTATTCACTCTGACTGGATTTTTAATAGTGCACTGACTGGATTCTCTACAATGGAAGGGCAGCTAACAAGACGTCGTTAGCTGCCCTGAAAAAACCCGGTTCTGATCCCAACAACTTCAACAACCTCCGCCCCATCTCCAACCTACCCTTCATCTCCAAAATTCTAGAAAAAATTGTCGCCTCTCAACTCCACTCCCACTTATCACACAATAGCTTCTACGAAGAATTCCAATCTGGTTCCCGCCCCGCCATAGCACAGAAACGGCCCTCCTAAAAATCACTAACGACCTCCTCATTGCAGCTGATTCCGGTTTACTCTCCATCCTCATCCTCCATGACCTGAGTGCGGCCTTTGACACTATTTCTCACACCCTCCTCAATAGATTATCCTCCATCGGCATCACTGGCACTCCCCTGGACTGGTTTCACTCCTATCTCTCAGGCCGCACTCAGTTCATCCAACTCAAATCCTTCAGATCCCAACCCTCCCCCGTCTCCTCTGGTGTGCCCCAGGGCTCTGTCCTGGGGCCCTTTCTCTTCATCACTTACCTCCTCCCCCTTGGCTTTATCTTCCGTAAATTTAACATCCTTTCCCACTGCTTCGTGGATGACACCCAGCTCTACCTTTCCACTAAACCAAATTCCACCCTCCCTCCCTCCTCTCTCACCAATTGCCTCTCTGAAATAAAATCCTGGTTCACCTCAAACTTCCTCAAATTAAATAGTGATAAAACAGAAATCCTTTTAATCGGTTCTAAATCCACACTTTCCAAAGTTGACAGTTTTTCCCTCTCAATCGACAGCTCCTTAGTTTCCCCCTCCCCTCAGGTCAAGAGTCTGGGTGTCATCCTCGACAGCTCACTTTCCTTCAAATCTCACATCAATAATATCACCCGGTCTGCTTATTTCCTCCTACGCAACATCAATCATCTCCGCCCTTCCCTCACCCCCCACACCACCGCTATTCTTGTGCACAGCCTTGTCACTACTTCCCGCATCGATTATTGTAACTCCCTCCTCTTTAGTCTCCCTCAGAAATCCCTCCATAAGCTCCAACTGGTGCAGAACACAGCCCGCATCATCTCCAAAACCCCCTCTTTCCATCACATTACCCCTGTCCTACAGCAACTCCACTGGCTCCCGGTTAAATTCTGCATAGACTTCAAAATCCTCCTGCATGCATTCAAAGCCATCCACAACCTCGCCCCTCCTTATCTGTCTGACCTCTACCCGCTCCCTCAGATCCTCCTCCTCCATCCACCACCATGGGGAGCAGACCTTTCAGCCGCTCTGCTCCCAAACTCTAGAACTCACTCCCACCTGACATCCGCAATATTGACACCCTCCCTCTGTTCAAATCCAGCCTCAAAACTCCCTGTAAATTCCATGGTGTTTTCTTTGTTTACTGTTTAGTTTCTTTATTTTTGTTTTATCTTATTTCTCTTGCACTTTTCTTATATTTTATACTGTTTTGCTTGTATCTGTTGTTGCATCTGATTTTAACTCTGTAAAGTGTCCTTGAGTGACCTGAAAGGCGCTTTTAAATCAAATGTATTATTATTATTATAAGACTCGGAAGTGTAATGACTTCAGCCGAACAAGAAGAAGAAGCGGCCGCCGGATGATTTAGCACCGAAGAAAGGCTGGAACTACTTTGGATTTAGAGCATCGGTTAGTGACCAAAAGACCAAAAGTGTTATGCTAGCGCAGTGCATAACCACCGACAATGCTTCAAACGTCATACAAGCTATGGAAATCAACAGATGGACCAGACTCCAGTGCTTCGGCCACAGACTACACCTCGCCATCGGTACGTTATTTAGCCTAGCAGCTAGGGCTAGCAAGTTAACTTTACTAACGCTAGCTCTCTCCCTAAGGAGATAGCTCATTTAGCTAGTAAAATTAGCTTGCTAGCCCTAACTTGCTAGCTCACGTTACATGTTCTGGTTATCTTCCTTCCTCTTCCCCTCTCACTTAACATTCTCAGTCTGACTGCCTGAATGCAGTACTTGTATTGTAATGTAGCTTGGTAAGCCTACAGTAATGTCTAAATGCCCCTCTTCACCTCCCCCCAATATATTATATAGCCAATATATTGTCAGTCTGGGAAATGGAATGATTCTGTAGTAGCTACTCAAATGTCCTCTCCCAGCGTTCTGCTCTCTCCCTCCCCATCTCTCCTCCCTACTTTCTTTCCCTCCTACATCATTACTAGTATAATTAGTTCCACTCTTAAAAATGCAATACAGCTATGTAGTACTTATAGAATCATTTGGTTAATTATTTTGTTTTTCAGAAAAGTTCCGAACAAGCTACATGAGTGCAGAGAATGTCCCACAAATCAAGGCCCGGGTGAAGAGAGAGATGGAACAAGTGCAGGTGGCACTAAAGGTAACCTACATTAATTCTCTCCTCTCCCACTCCTCTCCTTTCTCCTCATCGTCCCCCTCTCTCCCCTTCCTTTCCTTGCAAAATAGGGCTTCACTGAAACACTGCTTGTATAGCCTGCCCTGTGCCCCATCTTTGGTGTGTGAATGAATGTGTGTGCTGTGAATTGCATTAATGTGAAACTTAACAGTTGTGTCTGTGTTGTGTCTGGGTTTTGCAGGAGAAGAGGGCTGCCATCACCCCAGATGCTGCTGCTGTGCCTCAAAGTGCAGCACAGGAAGGAGCCAGGCCATCCGCTGCAAAAAAAAAAGGCCAAGCGATCCTTGGGCAGTTACTTCAAGAGCTGCGGCAATGCTGGTGCTTTTTGTTTTGTTTTGATTGTTAAAGACTTAAGACTTGAGTTGTGTCTCAGACTGAGAGGGTTAGGGTTCTCTGTGTCTCAGACTGAGAGGGTTAGGGTTCTCTGTGTCTCAGACTGAGAGGGTTAGGGTTCTCTGTGTCTCAGACTGAGAGGGCTAGGGTTCTCTGTGTCTCAGACTGAGAGGGCTAGGGTTCTCTGTGTCTCAGACTGAGAGGGTTATCTGTGTCTCAGACTGAGAGGGTTAGGGTTCTCTGTGTCTCAGACTGAGAGGGTTAGGGTTCTCTGTGTCTCAGACTGAGAGGGTTAGAGATTTGCAGCTGTTGTTTAAAAGCAAATAAATGTTGCTGGAAGGAATTCCTATCCAAGTTCTCATCCTTGCATTATAATATAGAGCAGTTTGTTGATTGTGTTGTTTGAATGTGGTAGGCAAATGCTCCATTGTGTTTTAAATTTATTACAGTTAATATTGCACTGAAACTTGGAAAAAAAATCTAAATTAAATCGAAATCGCAATATCGGTCAGAAAAATCGCAATTCGATTTTTTTTACCCAAATCGTTCAGCCCTACTACCTACCTGCCTTAAAACAAAATGTACTCTTCAAAGTCCCATTCAGCTGGAACATTTGAGTAAAGGATTCATTAATGTGCTACACCCTTGTATCTGTGTGTCTGTTAATGAGTGTGTTGGCTACCATAATTAACTATAAATTAAGGCTCTAGATGACATGAAGTGGCGGTCAGAAATCTATCATAAATTCAAAATGCCTCGGGGAGGCCCTGCGTACCTCCCTGAGAAGCTATTGGTTTAACTCCGTCCCAGCAGTGGGCCAGACCAATCAGCAGCCAGAGGCAGCTATGGGCGAGATTTAGGTGTGACGACAGCAAGAAGCGAACCCGTGATAGACAGATGGTTCATCCAATCACCTGCCAGGTATTTTTTGAAAGTGCCTGCCCTTTTCCAAACAGTTTCCAATGATGAGTTCCCAGATGGTTCTGTGTAACAAACCCTCTGGCAGCGGCAGGTTAACAAAGCATACCTATGATCAAATCAGTTAAAAAGTAACAGGCTCACAAGGAAAATGACAACATTAGTCGATTTTCAAATGGGTTACAAGGACCGATATTTACGAATGCGACCTCTTGTAGTTGTGTGAGTAGCATGCGTGCTGTGCATACACCAGAGTCAGGAGCTGTAAACAGGAAGTAGCGGCACCGGCGACCTCTGGTGGTCTTTAATGTAACGAGTCTGATATTGATGTAGATCGCTAACATGTAAGGGACAAAGGGTGGGATTGATGGGTCTGTACTCCGTAACGTCCTTGTCGTGAGACTCAAACCATAACCCTAACCTTGACCAAGTTGTTTTAGTTGCCTAAACATAACCAAAGTTGTTTTAGTTGCCTAAACATAACCAATGTTTAAGGATAACGTGACATTTTCAAATGAACCGGCGCAAGACATATCACCTAGCCTGGCTCCAGAAGCCACGCCCACTCCACAGTTGTGAATTTGGCTCTTCTTGGTCTGGAATCGCCATGTGCAAACATCTTTTCTCCAGTTGAAAATCCATTGATGGGCGCTGATTGGCTAACGCTGTTGTCAGTCATGCACAACAGAAACAGCTATGTTGCCGCACGGACCGGTTTATGTGACGGACATGTAACTTTCTGGTCAGACGTAAAGTAAAGAGTAAAGCACATTACTGATATTCTGCTCTCCGTCTCGTCATTATGTGATCTTAGAGGCATAAAGATTACACAACATAACTTTGGCCGACTTTGTACTTTTCGTTTTAACGAACGTCTTATTAATTACTGCAGTGTACGATAAGACTTACGTTAAAACGACAAGTACAAAGTCGGCCGACTTTAGCTATTTAACGTGGAGAAACTGGCTAGCATTAGCTACAGCTAGCTACGTTAGCTTGTGCTTGTGACCACTGTGACTAGCAAGACTGCTGCAGCTGCCCTGCCGATTGGTTAGGGAAGACCGAAGCCCGCCCCCTCATAGAAATGCTCCGAAGTGAGCACAATCTCAGACGAAGAGGCAATCCAATGAGTTTATGAATTGACGATGCAGTTTGAATATCAGGCGACATATCACCTGCACACTCCGTGCTAATGTCGTTTTGGGAGTAATTGGAAGTCGACTTTATTCTGTCGTTTCGTGACATGTTGAAAGTGAAGATGTTCTTGAAAGGAAATAAGAAATCATGGCTTGTTGTGTTGAAATGTCAGTGTTGTTCATGAGGGGAACAGGGATGACACACACACTTGTTACCTTAGGATTAATGGTCTGTAACCCTGCAGCATGTAAAGCGCGGACGCTTCTGCTGCAGGAACTCCCTTCCCATCTCTGTCCCCCGTGGCTCTGCCTGCTCTCAGACGCCTTAATGGGAAATCAGGCTGTTCTCCGTCACAGCTTCCTGCAACAAGTCCTTTTGCAAAGGAAACAAGTGAAAACGATTATCCACTGGCAGAGATTTGACATTATTTCAGGAGAAAAGGGCTTGACGACTCAATACAAGGTGAAAGCACTTGTTTAGGGGAATGTTAATGCAGCGTACAAGTCGCTGTTGGAGAAAGACCGTGGGCCATCCTTGATGTTTGTGCTAAGCTACCTCCGGGACATCGCCTTGGGGACCAACGGTCTGTTTGACACACTGGATTGCCAGTGAGTTTAGCACTGGAAAACAAATCAATCAGAGCTGAATGTAACATGCACATTGTAAACCGCTCAAGCTAGAGCACACAGATGTAGGTCAAGTAGAAGTTCAGGTACATAGTAAAATAAACAGAAAATGCAAATTGAATGGTGGATCTTTTTCAGAACATGAAACATTTTGTTGTTTAGGTAAAGCACCTTTTTGTTTTCGAACCACAGACGGTCAAAATGAAAGGCCAAACATATCATCTGGACCAGTTGTGCAATAGACAAGTTCCGCTACATGAATCCATCATGTGGGGCTTGTAACTTTTCTCTTCTCTGTGATTGATTGGCCGAGTCTTGCTATGTCCGACAGCAAAGGCATTGGTCATGCTTTATATTGACATATTCAAGTTTACATATTAGTGTGTAAAATATGCCTTTCTTTTGAGAATATGATAGGATAGTGATAGAATCTCAAAAAGCTCTTAGCATCTATGAAGATATAGCCTACTTATAGACAATAAAAAGCCTTAACTAGAGTGTTTAAATGTCTTTGTGAAACAACATGCGGTATGTAAGCTCAAGTCTTCCAGCCCATATCCTTTCATCAGTCTTTTGCCTGTACAAATTTAATGCAGTCTTTAATTAGCTGCATCTTTCAAGGCAGAGTCTGAGGAGGAGGAGGAGGTTGGCCTCAGAAAAAAGGAGGCAAAAATGATGAGAGGGAAGAAAGTAGAGAGGAGGAGAGAGAGGGAGAGAGAGAGCTTGTTGCAGTGTGTGTGTGTGTGTGTAATCGCTCATCCAGGACCCTGTTCCTCTCTGGGAGTTTTGGATCTTTATATCTGGATGCTGTAGCTCTGGGCTGGGCGAGCTCACTCCCTGTCTACCTCTGTCCGTGCATCCGTCCTTCCGTCCCTGTGTGAGTGTGAGTGTGTGTGAGGACGCTGCGTGTCTGGCATGCAGACATGGGCCCCTCGATGCACTCTAGGATTACCGTGTGCCTGGCCCTGGCCTTGGCTCAGGTGATTGCCGTGACATGCCAAGATGCCATGAAAGGTGAGTGAGCATGGATTAGCAGTGATCATCGACCTCTGATTGGTCTGCAAATAACTGCTAGATTTAATCGGCGCTTTGTTCTGCTGCTGACAGGTTTTGTGGAAAGTGGGAACAGAAATGCTCCGAAATATGTTGATCTGATAATCCTGTGTGCCAAATTAATTAGATGAGATGAGATGAGATGTTACTCTAATTTTGAGGGCTTACATTCAAATATGGACACAAATAAACAGATCTCGTGTGGGTGTGGGTAACTTTAAAAGTCAGAAAATCACAAGAAAACATACTGTTTGGTCTAATTCACTCTGGCATCCAGAGACTAAAGTTTGATCCACTGGTCCTGTTTTTAATTATATGACCAATATGGCCTATATATATATCATGGTCATTTTGGGTATGATTCCTCAGCATCCACCATCCTCTACATCAGTGATTCCCAAACTGTGGAGGTACTGCAGGTGGCCCGCCAGGAGAAAGAAAAAAAACAAGGCGTTTTTGGACAAAATACAAACTACCAAATGGACTTACTTGACTAGAAAGGTTGAATAATACACTAACAAACCAGAGTAGACCACCCAAATCAGTGTTTTTATTTCACTATACATCCTGGAACTTGGCGCTAATGGCGTTAGTATACTCCATCCACATACATGAAACGGTTAGCATTTGAGTTACAGTAATGCATTGTAACATTGTAACAGCAACATTACTAATCTCTCGAGACAGACTTTCGACTTGCATCGAAATATTTTTGTTTTTGTTTAACTGATGGGTTCCCAGATTGCAACATTACTAATGTGATTTGGGTGATGTACCCAGCCTGCGAGCTTTCAAACCATGTCAGGCTAATTTGAATTCAATCTAGCTAAAAGCAAAGAAAGCTGCAGTGCATTGTTTGGAGAGTAGGAAGTGAAATGCGTCTGCATTTTCTTTTCAAAATCACCTGTCAAATCCCACTTTAACCCCTGTACACGCAAATATTTCTGATGAGTAAGCGGGAGAAAATGTTGGCAATCTTGCTTTTACGTATTTTGCAGATTTTTTTGTATGATTAATTAATGGATTATTAATTTGCCGTATGCCCATGTTCACATGCTCTGTTAATGAAATAAAAATATATATGGAAATACATAATCTTAGTTGCATGTGCTGATCAGAGTTGTGATTAAAGGGGTCAGTGGGCCCCGGAAGATTTTCAGATTTCAAAGTGGGCCCTGGTATTCTTAAATTTGGGATTTCCTGCTCTACATGATTTGTGTGTAATTGTATTTCTGTGACTGGGACCTGTGAAAGAAACCGACCCCCCAACCATGTTTTTACAGTACCACTGGTCTTTACTGTTCTATTGTTACTTTCCAGTTTATGATATTTATTCTTTTTCAAAATATAGGATGTGGTTCAGGAAGCTGTGTTTTAGTTTAGAAGTTATACTGGGCTCTGCCTCTCAACAACTGGACCACACTGATCCTGTGGTCTGGGAGCTAAAGGCTAAAATCACACCCAAAGCTTAGACCAGAAAAGCAAACATTATGTCTCAAAGAGTCACTAGTTTTCCCATTCACAAAAGGTTTAAAAGCCACTGGATATTGTAACTAATGATTAGGAAGGAGTTTCCCATTGTGTGGAGATATAAAATTTGTTTAAAGTTTTCAGGAGTTATTTAGAAGTGGAAAAGGCAAGAGATTGCTACATAAAACAAGCTGGAAGCAAATCAAACTTCAATTTTACATTGCCTGATTCTTCATATGTTTTGGCTTTTATAATGATTTACTACAATTCAGATCCCTTGGAAGCAAAATTGTTGCCAGAATTTGAGGCCGACACAGCTTCATATTGCTGAAGCAGAATCGTATACATTCAAGATGAATTCTCAGAGATCAAACGAAGGGAGATCTGGGTGATCCCATCTGAGCGAAATCACATTTTCTAAAATAAAATGTCCCAGAAAAATGACAAAAATACCTCTCCCTCTACACGCTGCAGTATGTGCAAAGTAGCAGTGTGTGCCCGGCTGGCGGGGCTATTTCAGTGCCAGGTCCATGCTGAATGAAGGGCTTGTGAATGCCGTGGCTATAATGATGTGGCCTTGTGGATGGGATGGACAAAAGCAGGCCACTCATTTTGGTCAGACTTGAGGCCAGGAGCAGACAAGACACACCCAAGTGAGATGATGCTGGATATATGAAATATGCTTCAGTTGCTTCCATCCACCAAGTTCACCTCCTCTGAGCATTCATGCAAGAAAATAAGGCTAAAAGCTGCATCAGGTGTTGGAATAATAGGGCAAATTTCTCAGTTGATACTTTACTCAGAAATGCACATCTATATTTTAGTCTCATTTCAGTCATCCAGGTAGTAAGATAAAAGGCATAAAAACAAAATCTGAACTTATAATGATGAATTGAAGAGTTGAAAATGTCTTCAATTCTTCGCTTTAAAGAGGCACTTCACTGAAGCTGATTTATTCTGCATATGATCTCACACATATCCGAAAACTGTAAACAGTTTTGCAGACATAGTTTATTGAAAGCTGACTTGAGTTAAGTTGAACGCCAGTGATGTCATCAGAAGGCGCTGAATCATTGTGTTATATTAATTAGTCTTGTGATGACATCACTGGTGCTCAATTTAACTCAAGTCAGCTCTCAATAACTCTCAATAACTGTCAAACTAAATGAATGCCTGCAAAACTGTTAACAGTTTTCGGATATGTGTGAGATCATGTGCAAAATAAATCATATTTCTTTTGGGTGAAGTGCCGTTAAGCTGGACTCATTTTAAGTCCAGTGGAGTTTGTTTATAAAAAAAGTTGGACATCATGCATTTGACTAGACACCTTTATCTTAGGAGATTTTCAATGGGTAAGCGTAAGCAGGCAAGTCCAGTGTCTTGCTAAAAGTCCCAATGATTGAACCTGTGACCTTTTAGCTACAGGACAGCCTCGCTATAGTAAGCCTACAGGACAATACAGGCCTTTTCTTCAGCTTCAAACTGACCGATGTGTTGCTAAAGGCCAAACCTCTGGATCTCGTTTGACTTTTAGCAATAAAACGTTTTAAAAAGCAGAGAGAAAACGACATCCTGACGTCCCGACTCTGTTTGGAGCTCTGCAGTTTACCAATCCTGCTGCAAGAAATCATAATTCTGTTTTTTGTGTTTTGCATTGTTACTGAAGGTTTATATGATCGTTTATGGATATAGTGGCTTTTATTACCTCAAGGGTCTTCTGAAAGCTGTTTAGAGCTCCAGAGGCCTCTATATATCTTTGTCTCTATTCTGTTTATAATACCCCATCTTGCAATACTAATACTGCTGCTCACAACTGTTACTAAAACTTCTACTGATGTACTAGATTTGTACTTTTCCTGCCAAAATAAGTCACAATGTAGCGTTTAACTAGAAGGGCACTTGGAGAGCACAGAGTAGACCTCCGCCAAGGTTTGTGCTATTATTGCTTGTTCGTGAGTCGGATCCGGATTCGCTCTAACATTTTATGGGTTCTTCCTTGGCCCATGCTCCACCCTTTCACAAAGTTTTATGAAAATTTGACCAACTTTCCCGTAATCCTGCTAACAACCGACAAACAAACAAACAAATACACAGAAAACATAACCTCCTTGGCAGAGGGATAGTAGCCTAAAAGCAGAAAAAGCACATTGACAAATAAATGATGGTATCTAATGATAAATGCTATTTGGTAGACACTTTAATCCGCTTTGATCTACCCATTGACCAATCCAGTGCTTTTACAGTTGGTTAGTACAGTTAGTTGGTAATATTAATAACAAGCAATTAAATGCAAATTTAGAAAAAACTTGTTTATTTCACAGTAATAGCAATGATGAAAACATACATAACATACATGCGCATAAAAAAGCCGTAGTAGGCCTATGCAATACACATTTTAACCATGCTGTTATAATCTCAGCATTTACTGTATTACCGTGTATTACAGTAAGAAGAAATCAGGATTGTGACCTCAGGGAGTTGGGGCATTTGAAACCAAACTCAGACCTATTCTTTGGCGGGTCAGGTGTGCTGAGGCACATCACAAGCCAAGAATGATTGGTATTGGCTGCTGAATAGCTTGTTAAGTGGTGTAAGTGGCTGTTTGTGTGTGTGCACATGCCCGTGTGTGTGTGTGTCTGTGTGTGTGTGTGTGTGTGCGCGTGCGTCTGCGTGCGTGCGTGTGTGTGAGTGTGAGAGAGAGGGGGAGAGAGAGGGAGAGAGACATTTGGCATCAAATGTGAGGAACCAAGATCATCTTTGCACAAATTGTCTCATGATCTTCTGTATTCCTCTCCATTTTCCACTGCTTTCAAAACCAGATTTAAAGACTCAATACGGGGTTGAATGTAACATAACAGTTGGATTAGTTTTGCAGTGTAAGCAGCATACAGTTAGGAGTGCTGTTGGTTAATAATAGACTTGAGGTGAGGTGAGGCAGGGTGGTGAGGTGAGGCAGGGTGGGGGGTGCGTAACCACAAGGTCATGAAGCCACAGGTTTTCCTCTTAACAAGAAACATGCAGTGAACGAGGGTCATTACTTTAATATAAACCACAATCCCATCAAAATGGAACGAACATCAGTTAGAGAAATTACCGGCAAAGGGTTTGTTCCATAATTAGATACCCATTTAAAAAATATGTGACGTCTACTCTGCTCTGTTAAAATGTGATGCTACCTTAAAGGGACAGCTCACCCTAAAATACAAAATACATATTCTTCCTCTCACCTGTATAGTGCTATTTATCCATCTAGATCATTTTGGTGTGAGCTGCTGAGTTTTGGAGATATCGGCTGTACAGATTTCTGCCTTTTCTCCAATACAATGGAACTGGATGGCACTGGACGGCTTGTGGTGCTCAAAACACACACACACACACACACACACACACACACAAAAATACATTTGAAAAAATCAACAACAATGTCTCTTTCCAGAAATCATGACCTGGTTATCAAGATAATCCACAGACCTTGTTGTGAGCAGTAATGTAGGAGCTATTTTCTTTTTTGACCAAACTACTCCCACTAGCTGCTATCTAGCTGCTTCTCTACTGCTAGCTGCATTTTCATGTAGGAACTCGCTAGCAGCTAGAGGGTGTAGTTTGGACGAAAGAAAATAGTTCCTACATTAAACTGCTCACAACAAGGTCTGTGGATTATCTTGAGTAACCGGGTCATGATTTCTGTAAAGAGACATTGCTGTTGATTTTTTCAAATGCATTTTTTGGCGCTTTGAGCATCACAAGCTGACTGCCATCCAGTTCCATTGCATTGGAGAGAAGGTAGAAATCTCTACGCCCGTCACCCGATATCGCCAAAACTCAAGGCAACTAACACAAAACAATCTAGATAGACAAATAGCACTACAGGTGAGAGGAGAAAAATATGTATTTTGCATTTTAGCGTGAGCTGTCCCTTTAAGACCTTTATCTAACAATTCAAACTGTTTTCAGCATAGGAATCTTGTTTTTTTTCCCTTCTCTCCATATATCAGGTTGCAAATTTTTGTTAAAAAAATTACATTTAGCATTTTAGAAAACTTTACATTGCAATCCTTGCCATATGCTATCATTTAGCACGCATAAGTATTACACATACAGTAAGCAATACATTTCATTTCCAAAGTTACATTTTAATCAGGCTGGTGGCTCTCAATTACCTCTGCCAACTTAAGGTTTTGTTTGTCAGCAGGATTGCAGAAAAAAGACTACAGGCCTTACGCCACGTTCACACACACGCCTAGAGCGACGCTTAAAGCAACGCCTAAGCAACGCCTAAAATTTAGGCGTCCTTGTTAACAGACGAGAGCGTTCACACATACCGCTGCCACGCTGTGCTGAAGCCACGCTCGCGCTGTGCCTACACTGCGCTGCATTTATCGTTTAGGCATCTGTTCTATTTTTCAGCTCTAGGCGCGCTGAACTGTCAAGCTGGCTGTTGTTTCTGGTGGACTTGGGCCATATTTTCTACCGAGTTTGCCCAAAAGGGAGGGTGGAGCGCGAATTAACGAGTGCATAGTAGGAGAGCTGTCCTTCATGTGTTTCTCTATTAACGTCTTTTCTGTCAGATGTATATATACCCCCCCTGTCTCAATGCATGTATCACTCATGGTGTTGATGACTCATAGTCACATGATTACCCGAGGGAAAATAACAATTACAGCGGGCCAAGAAATAGACAGACATCCTCACTTGCACATTACAATAAAAAAGAGGACTCACCCATGCTATAAATCAGATCTGAAAAGTGTAAAAAAAACGCTTCTCATGTGTTCAGCGTAGCGCAGAGCGTGGCGTCCTGTGTGAACGAAAATAGGCGCCAGGCGTGCATGAAGCAATGCCTATATGCGTAGGCATAGGCGTAGGCATAGGCGTAGGCGTGTGTGTGAACCGGCCGTTATGGTGGCACAGTAGTAGCTCTGTCGCCTCACAGCAAGAAGGTCCGGGGTTCGATTCCCACCTGGGATGCTGTGTGTCCCCATCCCCATGTCCTCAGTGCCCACTGCCCAGGTGGGCTCGTCAAAAGGGCCTTTCTGTGGAGTTTGCATGTTCTTCCTGTGCTCCCCTGGGGTTTCCTCCAGAGAGGAACCCCCCGCTGAAAACATGCAAAAAAAGAAGAAAAAAAAAACATGCCTGATTTTCATGAAACTTGGTGCAAAGGGGTGTAGCGTGGGCCAAGGAAGAACCCATAAAGTTTTGGAGTGGATCTGAATCCAACTCACGAACAAGCCTCACGAAAAAGCAATAATAGCTTGAACTATTGGCCTGGGCTGAGGTCTGCACTCTCACAGAGTGCCCTTCTAGTTCAAAAAAGAGAGAGACAGGTGCAAAAGGCTGGGAAACTGAAAGGAAAACAGCCAAATCTGCTAATGGAGGCTGTGCAGCCAAAACACGTTTATTGTGGCTGCAGAATAAAGCCACAGCTCATTCATTTTTCATACAGCAGATGCCCGCTGCTGCAGCCTACCAGCCTGTAGGGTTCCTGGCTGGAGGCTTGTCTGGGTGTGGCACCTCCAAATAAAGGCAAACCCACAAGCACTCGCTGAGCCCAACGTATAATACAGCCGTGTGGTTTCCCCTGAAATAACTCCTGCTTTTGAAAACGAGCCCGTCTCTCTGGGAGAGGCTCCACCACATAATTAGTACTTAGGACGTCACTAAATTGCCTGGATTTAAATACATAGCAGGTGGCCATACACCCCCCTCCCTCCCCCCGCCCGGTTTAGTGATAGATGCTCTTTCTCCCACCTCAAGTCCCCCTTTGCTTTTGTTAAGACTGGATTAAGGGAATAAGAATACAGTACTTAGAGGGTCTCTCCATCCTTAGCCAATAAGATTTACACTGCCAAAAAAGTCAAGAGTTTTGTGTCTTCTTAACGTCTTATTTTTCTGAAAGATCCTCCCAGTGGAGCCAGATAATTCAATTTGCCAATGGAGTTGGACAGGAGATCATGTTTTCCTTTCACCCCTGTTTGTTTGTCTGTTTGTCAGAAGGATATTT
Organism: Poromitra crassiceps; assembly: GCF_964638095.1. Lineage (NCBI taxonomy): Eukaryota > Metazoa > Chordata > Actinopteri > Beryciformes > Melamphaidae > Poromitra > Poromitra crassiceps. Next base: position 72,561,481 of record NC_139625.1, read on the forward strand.
CAAAAGTTTATGAATGTATTTGCATGAAACTTTCTAGAAAAGTAGGTCATGGGCCAACAAGAACTGATTAACTTTCCACAGCCACTGGGCAAAAGGGGGCATGACAATGGGCGTGGCCAATCCCAAAAAAGCGCCTAAAATACCAAACGGATTCACGTAACACCACAAAACTTTGTACAACTAGAGTGCCGTCTAGTTTCCAATGTAAATTAACTGTTTTTCAAGGACTTTCTTAAATTGAATGGGATTATGTTGAATACTGTGGAGCAGTCTGCTTCAAGATGCTGCCACTGTCATTTCAAGAAAATTCCTTAAATGGTTGACACTGTAGAGGAAACTAGTTAAATTATCTGATGCAAATGTTTGGTCAAAAATAGAGTTTTTAAGGGAAAGGCTTTATTTAAGCAGGAATGTGAACTATTATAATAGTTCTTTATTTACAGCAGCAGCCTGAGAGCCAAGCTGCAGGGACAGAGATGATTACATACTGAGAGACATTTAGCCTACACCCATGAGCTGCTGAGCTCAGCCACAGTCTGCCAGTGCTGGTCACTGAGGGTGAAATGCCTTGCTCAAGGACACCTCAGCAGCTATTGAGCAATTTGAGCTGAGGGCAGAGTGAGTCTTGTTCGGCATCTCTGCCCAGATTTGAGAGGAAAATTGTTGGTTAAATTAACACTGACCCAAAGCCATTTCAGCTGCATGAGTGAACAAAATCTCTTCAGTCAGTCAGACATTTTAATGGGGGATTTGCTCTGTACCTTTCTATTACTGTAGGCGACTGTCACCTTAACCAGAGAGAAGGAAGGGACCATGGGTTTTTATTAGAGACGCCATCTTGGACTGGGGATATGGGTGTGTGGTGGTGGGGGGCAAGGAAGGGAGGTGAGGGGTGGGCAGGGGGATTGTGGGTGGCAGGAGCGGGCGTGCTGCCATGAAGGTGAATGGCCACACCACTGCGCCTATAGGGCTTAAAGGTTTGTGCTTGTTATGCCTCCGCCGGCGATAGCCAGGCCGGAGGCATTATGGATCCGGGTTGTCCGTCCGTCCGTACGGCCGTCCGTCCGTACGATGTTTGTTAACGTGATATCTGAGGAACGCCTGGACGGAATTTCATCAAATTTGTCTCAAACATCGACTTAGACTCAAGGATGATCTGATTAGATTTTGGTGGTCAAAGGTCAAAGGTCAAGGTCACTGTGACCTCTCGAACGCCATTTTCAAGCTTGTTAACGCAATATCTCAGGAATGCCTTGACGGAATTTAATCTAACTTGTCTCAAACATCGACTTGGACTCAAGGATGAACTGATTAGATTTTGGTGGTCAAAGGTCAAAGGTCAAGGTCACTGTGACCTCTCGAACGCCATTTTCAAGCTTGTTAACGCGATATCTCAGGAATGCCTTGACGGAATTTAATCAAACTTGTCTCAAACATCGACTTGGACTCAAGGATGAACTGAATAGATTTTGGTGGTCAAAGGTCAAGGTCACTGTGACCTCTCGAACGCCATTTTCAAGCTTGTTAACGCGATATCTCAGGAATGCCTTGACGAAATTTAATCAAACTTGTCTCAAACATCGACTTGGACTCAAGGATGAACTGATTAGATTTTGGTGGTCAAAGGTCAAGGTCACTGTGACCTCTCAAACGCCATTTTCCAGCTTGTTAACGCGATATCTCATGAATACCTTGACGGAATTTCATCAAATTTGCCTCAAACATCTACTTAGACTCAAGGATGAACTGATTCGATTTTGGTGGTCAAAGGTCAAGGTCACTGTGACTTCTCAAACGCCATTTTCAAGCTTGTTAACGTGATATCTCAGTAATGCCTTGACGGAATTTAATCAAACTTGTCTCAAACATCGACTTGGACTCAAGGATGATCTGATTAGATTTTGGTGGTCAAAGGTCAAAGGTCAATGTGAGCTCTCGAACGCCATTTTCAAGCTTGTTAACGCAACATCACAGGTGCGCCTTGACGGAATTTCTTCCAATTTGCCTCAAATGGCGATTTGGACTCCAGAATGAACTAATGGCGGAGGCATAAGTCCGCGTTGCGGTCGTTCTAGTTCTATAGGAAATGCAATGATTTCTTGCTCTAATTTGCATCAAATTTGAAGTTTAAAATGAAAATACCCCTTACAAATCATACACAGTATAATTACAAAGATGGGGTACATGTGGGCTGTCTGTTGCATATAGACATGAATCTTAATACAAAGTTAGACCAGATCAGTTGTTGGTATAAATGTTTTCTGGCATGTCCACTGACAGTTAGGCTAAGCTTAGATTCCATCTGAAGCGATGTGTGTCCCTGCTGGCCTACAGGGTCAAATCTTGCCAGAGCTTTCTGTCCTGTCTCACCTACACTACATACTTTCTGTCCTCTGTCTCACCTACATTACATACATTCTGTCCTCTGTCTCACCTACAGTGCATACTTTCTGTCCCCTCTCTCATCTACACTACATACTTTCTGTCCTCTCTCTCACCTACACTACATACTTTCTGTCCTCTGTCTCACCTACACTACATACTTTCTGTCCTCTGTCTCACCTACACTACCGTACATACTTTCTGTCCTCTGTCTCACCTACACTACATACTTTCTGTCCTCTGTCTCACCTACACTACATACTTTCTGTCCTCTCTCACCTACACTGCATACTTTATGTCATCTGTCTCACCTACACTGCATACTTTATGTCCCCTCTCTCATCTACACTACATACTTTCTGTCCTCTGTCTCACCTACACTACATACTTTCTGTCCTCTGTCTCACCTACACTGCCTACTTTCTGTCTCCTCTCTCATCTACACTACATACTTTATGTCCTCTGTCTCACCTACACTACATACTTTCTGTCCTCTGTCTCACCTACACTCCATACTTTCTGTCCCCTCTCTCATCTACACTCCATACTTTCTGTCCTATGTCTCACCTACACTACATACTTTCTGGCCTCTGTCTCTCTGTGTCTCTCCCTCCTCCCCAATGCAGCTTTTGTTCAGTTCTATATAACCTGGCTCAAGGAGTAACATGCAGTATGGGTGCTTGTCCAAACCTTTTGTATCCTTAGTTTAGCACTTGCTTTGTTTAACTTTGTCAGTATTCGTTAGCAGGGTCATTGGTCATTGAGAGGGTGTACTGCAATGTGTTAAAGGAGGGAGTCATATTATGCCAAAGTAAAAGTTAAAACAATAATTAAAGAACTAAGGGAAAATAACTACACAAATTACAAAAGGTGCACTTAGGTAAAGAGGGAGACTGAATTGATTGATTGATTGATTGATTGATAAAGAATAGCAAAATCCTAGGGATGACATGCAAAAGTATAAAGACTTATTTCCATTATGGTCCCTGAATGATCTGCAGGCTTTTGCCCAAGGAGTACACTGTGCCCAGGTGCACTCAATCAGCCTAACGAGCATAACCAGCAGGCTCCTGCAAGACAAGGCCAGTAGAGTGAGAGGGTCGTCCCAAGACGTAATTTGGTGGGGGACAGGAGGAACATGTCCCCCCCCCCCCCTATTTTTTGTTCTGAGTTTAAAGTGATAATCTCTAAGATTTCAGCTTTGCTCTCTTGGGTGACACCTATGGCGATGAGTGGTAATTGCAGGTGACATGCAAACAGTGTTGCATTATGTGACATTACTAATGTCACATAATGTCACTATATACTGCAAAGGCTTCCATCAATGGACCATAGCCTCAATCAACATTGTGAGTGACTCTTAATTATTATTATTTTTTAGATGAAAATCTTTGAGATTATAACTTTAAATCAGGATTCTGAGAATAAAGTCAGAGTTCTTAGATTTAACTCAGAATTCAGAGTTACTGTCAGAATTTTGAGAAAAAGTTTTGAGAGTAAAGTCAGAATTCTCAGACTAAAGTCAGAATTCTGTGGGGAAAAAGAAGCATTATGTGACATCACGATCAGTGACGACGTCACTGATTCCATTATTGATGGTGCACCGGAATTTGAATGTCTCAGGTCCCTAGATTTTTGCAACGTCAAAGTAGAGTCATGAGCCAAAAAAGGTTGGGAACCCCTGATCTACGGGTTTGTTCTCTAAATTAATTAGCATTGTGGATATAGTATTTTGTATGTAAATAACATTTTGGGTGAAGTAAGATTTAGCTATTTTTCAAGAAAAGTGGCAGCAGTAGAAGATAGTGTAGAAGTGAGTGACTAAAAACCATAACGGCACAAATAATTGACAATCTCTAAACGAATATGCAGTATTTACCTTGAGAAAAGAAGCAAATGGTTAAAACTGAATAATGACATCACAACAGTCTAAACCTAATGTTAATTTAAAATGAGATATTAATAATAATAATAATGATTCATAAACAGTAATAATATTATTATTATTATTAAATTATATATTCTGCTTCAAACGGCCAAAAATTGTCAGTCAGAATGGTGAGTTTGGGCCTGAGGATGTGGGCCTGTACAAAATTCCCCCTCCAGACAGACAGACACACACACACACACACACACACACACACACACACACACACACACACACACACACACACACACACACACACACACACACACACACACACCCCTTTGAAATAAAAACTCCGTCCCTGGGATTGTCACATATAAAATGAGTTTAGCAGGTGAAAAAGTGTGATGGCATTACATGTGATTAGAGTGCACTGGTAAAGAGGGACTGTGTTGACGACAGGCTGCATGCAAAATGCAATTGGACCTACTGAACGTTATTGTGTGACTCTAGTGATGGGTGCAGCCTGCTGGCCAAAGGTGGAATGTACTGTACTTCCTTTAGTACAATTAGGTACTCTAGGTTTGTTACATGGTTGTTTGTTGTGTGAAGCAGATCTCTTTCTCTCTCTCTCCCTCGTATTTGGCACCCTGTTGCATTCATACATTGTTTAGAACTGTTTCTGACCACTATAAATGAGGTGATTTGAAGCCACAAACATTATTATATATATGGTTTGTAAACGGGTAAAATATGAGTTTATGAGATTGTAAAGCTCCTAAATATCTTTTTCACATAGCTGAAATATGTACACAAGTGCATTGGTTCACTTTTGCCAACATTGATCATTCTGCTGTAATCTTAGTGTTATCTGAAAACTTCTGATAAATTGTGTCCTGCAAAAAGCCTTTGTATCTCTTGTATTTTTATTTGTTCTTTTTACCTTGAACTATAATTGAAAAGTGATGTCTTCCATGCACAGAAAGTGTTTCATGAATTTGGAGCAAGTCAAACCAATGGAATTCCTTGATGACTGGTAAAGCAGGCCATCATCTGTGGTCAAATCAAATGAAGCGTTTGGGAGGTTTCTGCAGGCAGGACTCTGGTGAAATCCCCACATGCTCAGTGCTGCTGCTCTGCTTGACACAGATTCCTGTACAGAAAATGGAAAGCTCTACTCCAACAATGAGATCTGGAGCCCCGAGCCGTGTCGAGTGTGTATGTGTGACACAGGGGCTGTGGTGTGTGAGGATGTGGTGTGTGAAGAGCTAGGTGACTGCCAGAAAACTGTGACCCCGGTGGGCGAGTGCTGCCCCGTGTGTTCGGCTGCAGCATCGCATCCTAGCATGGACATTAAAACTGGTAAAAAAAAAAAAAATGCAGCTTGGCAGAACAGATTTAAACTCATCTGACTTTGGTCTCACATGTGGTTTTAACGTTGGTTTAAGTTTAAGGTTAAAGGGACAGTTCGTCCCCAAATCAAAAATAAATGTCTCCTCTTACCTTCATAATATCAGCCGATATCTCCAAAACTCATATGTCTGACATAATATGTCATATGTCTGCCTTCTCTCAAATACAATGGAACTGGATGGCACTCGACAAAAAATAGATTTGAAAAACTCAACAGCATGTCTCCAGAAATGACCCAGTTCCTCAAGGTAATCCACAGACTGTGTTGTGACCCAATTTCCCCCCGGGGATCATTAAAGTCTTTCTGATTCTGATTCTGATTTGGTCGAAAGAAAATAGTTCCTTTAGTAGCCTACAGTGCATGCTGCTTGCTGCTGCTAGCAGGTGAGGTTTGGTCAAAAGAAAATAGTTCCTACATGAAACTGCTCACAACAAGGTCTTTGGATTATCTTGAGTAACCGGGTCATGATTCCTGGAAAGAGACGTTGTTGTTGTTTTTCTTTCACTTTGAGCACCATATAGTGTCATCCAGTTCCATTGTATTTGAGATAAGGCAGACATCTAGCATCTCCAGAACTTGGCAACACACACAAAAACATTCTAGAATGAATAATTAGCAGCACTACAGGCAAGAGATGTATTTTTGATTTTAAGGTGAAGTGTGCCTCTAGAGAGTCTCTAGAGAAACGCTGTTACATCTAGATGTGATATTTTCTTTACCACAAATATAAAACCATATGGATAAATGCCTGTGGCATGGTCACTCTTATAGCTTTTCTTCAGTCTAAGCAATGACTTCAGTTCAGAGCATTTTCATGTGAAGAGCTGATCAGCCCTCTCCACTCATCTCTCCTCTCCTGCACCTTGTTTGTGGAACAATCTTCCCACCTACAGCACTGCTGAGTCACTCCCGTCTCTTGTCACTACAGCACTGCTGAGTCACTCCCGTCTCTTGTCACTGCCTGAAAAAACAATCCTTTTCACACTATGATTATATCCAACCACAAAATTCCCTTCCATTCCTGCATTGTCTTTTTGTACTAGTTAGTTTTCAACTTTTGCATTTCCATAACTTACAAAACACACTGCACATTCTCCTTGTCCCATCTTGCTGTCTTGATCTACATTGTTGATATAGAAATGTTCACAATTTCTCACACTTATTTGAAGTTGCCCTCAATAAAACTAACTGCCTGCATTAACTTGTGATATAACTTTACGATCCCTTTCACGAAGTACAATGCATCATTATGGGATAAAACAATCATGGCCCAGCGATCGATGCGCACAATATGACAGGACTCTCAGGTTGCAGTGTTATGTCTCCACAGACAGCCAGGCCAGCATGTTGCACTGTTATGTCTCCACAGACAGCCAGGCCAGCATGTTGCACGGTTATGTCTCCACAGACAGCCAGGCCAGCATGTTGCAGTGTTATGTCTCCACAGACAGCCAGGCCAGCATGTTGCAGTGTTATGTCTCCACAGACAGCCAGGCCAGCAGGTTGCAGTGTTATGTCTCCACAGACAGCCAGGCCAGCAGGTTGCAGTGTTATGTCTCCACAGACAGCCATGCCAGCATGTTGCAGTGTTATGTCTCCACAGACAGCCAGGCCAGCATGTTGCAGTGTTATGTCTCCACAGACAGCCAGGCCAGCATGTTGCAGTGTTATGTCTCCACAGACAGCCAGGCCAGCAGGTTGCAGTGTTATGTCTCCACAGACAGCCAGGCCAGCATGTTGCAGTGTTATGTCTCCACAGACAGCCAGGCCAGCATGTTGCAGTGTTATGTCTCCACAGACAGCCAGGCCAGCATGTTGCAGTGTTATGTCTCCACAGACAGCCAGGCCAGCATGTTGCAGTGTTATGTCTCCACAGACAGCCAGGCCAGCATGTTGCAGTGTTATGTCTCCACAGACAGCCAGGCCAGCATGTTGCAGTGTTATGTCTCCACAAGACAGCCAGGCCAGCAGGTTGCAGTGTTATGTCTCCACAGACAGCCAGGCCAGCATGTTGCAGTGTTATGTCTCCACAGACAGCCATGCCAGCATGTTGCAGTGTTATGTCTCCACAGACAGCCAGGCCAGCATGTTGCAGTGTTATGTCTCCACAGACAGCCAGGCCAGCAGGTTGCAGTGTTATGTCTCCACAGACAGCCAGGCCAGCATGTTGCAGTGTTATGTCTCCACAGACAGCCATGCCAGCATGTTGCAGTGTTATGTCTCCACAGACAGCCAGGCCAGCAGGTTGCAGTGTTATGTCTCCACAGACAGCCAGGCCAGCATGTTGCAGTGTTATGTCTCCACAGACAGCCAGGCCAGCATGTTGCAGTGTTATGTCTCCACAGACAGCCAGGCCAGCATGTTGCAGTGTTATGTCTCCACAGACAGCCAGGCCAGCATGTTGCAGCGTTATGTCTCCACAGACAGCCAGGCCAGCATGTTGCAGTGTTATGTCTCCACAGACAGCCAGGACAACCACAACATGGCAATATCTCTTAGAGCAGTGGTTCTCACACTTTTTTGGCTTCCCCCTTCCCCTGATTTCTGAATCCAAGTAGCCTACCCCCTTTACCCGACTACAACATTTTGCTTAGAAAACGAAGTGAAAGAGTTGCAATTAGTGCCTCCTGAGCAGATAAATTTTTATATTTCATTTATTTTCATGATTTATTCCTAGATTTGTTCCATTTCCCCCTTTCTCTCAAGTACCCCCTGTAGTACCTCCACATACCCCTAGGGGTACGCGTACCCCAGTTTGGGAACCACTGTCTAGAGATTAGTCATATTTATATTACAAGGGAGTTCTACCCCTGCCAGTGCTTTGGAGATATTGGCTAGAAGTAGTTTACCTCAGGCTGGGCCTATAAAGTAGTCAGCAGATTCGAATCTAAGCCAAACTGAGTCCAAACCTCTCAATTATTTGCTAATGTGATCCCACCAGGCTCTTCAATTACTGCCAGCAGGTAATGCAAACATTGGGGCCATGTTCAACTTTGAATTTCCAGAGGGGTTGGAAAACAGAAGGAGAAGAGTCCAATCTGCCCTCCCCAATAAGCTGTAAAACCTTGTTATATTATGGACTATGTCTTCCAGAGACGGAGGGTCAGAAGGAGCAGGCTGAGCAGAAGGCCATTTAAGAACACACGGCTTCATGTTAGGAAGGGCCGCTTTTGCATGTATGCCAAGGCGCACTTAGTAGAATCATGGATATCTGTTTCTTGAGGACACATGCATGCTTCTCTCTTGGAGACGTGCTATGACTAGTCAGCTACCTAAAAGAAATCTGCAGGCATAAACCCCAACGTATTTCTGAAAATGCTTCATCCAATTGATGGCTTACATCAACTGTTTTTGCTATTGCTAAAGGTCCTTTGAGTCTGGTAGAATAAACCAGCACATAGGCTGTACTGTAGTGCAAGCATGCATAGATAGCAGTTGATGTGGGGCCTGTGTGCTGTGTTTATTGACCTAAAGGCGTGATTGAAAGGACATCAACACCATGACAGTAATGCCCATAACGATGCATTGTACTAACTGTACCGGCTGAAAGGGAATCCCCCCCAGATATTGATGTCAGTTGCTGTTGTGTTTCATGAAGATACCTGTACAGAAGATGGCAAAGTCTACTCCAACAATGAGATGTGGAGCCCAGAGCTGTGTCGGCTCTGTGTGTGTGACATGGGGGCTGTGGTGTGTGAGGACGTGATGTGTGAAGAGCTCGGTGACTGCCAGACAGTGACCCCCGAGGGCGAGTGCTGCCCCGTGTGTTCGGCTGCAGCTCGCCGCCCTAGCACAGAAACAAAATCCGGTAAACGGAATGTCCCGAGACTGTTTGCACCCCGCAGATTGTCTGTACCAGAAATACTCTGTGGATGCATCTTGGTCATTCTCTTGCCCTCTGAGTCTACTTTGAATCCTGAGTCCACATAAGTCATGCTGGTACCTTTCCACCTGAAGGCCCGTCTCTTCAGGCTTCATCCTGCCCACACCGGCCACAAACCTTCTCAGTTCTGCACTTGATTGTGCCGTTAGTTTTCGATGACTGTACTTCAGTTCACAAGAGGAATACACTGACTTTTTGCCAGATAAGATCACTGATCAGATCCACCAAGCTTAGTGCAACAAGAAGCTTGGTACAGTTACCACCACCATGCATGTCCAGTATTTATGTAGTTTGCTAATAGTATGCTCACTCTTAAAGGAACAGTTCACCCACAAATGAAAATTCTGTCATCGTCTACTCATGCCAGTTGAAACACACATGAAGTTTGTAAATATACTGTAACTGTTACACACAGGGATGTTACCAGCAACATGAGAGAAAACCAGTGACCAATTCAGTTGTGCTGTACTGAAGTCAATGGTGAGTGGTTTTCTCTCGAGTTGTGCTGCCTGGCAACCTCCCTGTGTGTTATATGGACAAAACTCGCCTGTGTTTCAACTGGCATCAGGGTGAGTAGATGTCAGAATTTTCATTTTTGGACAACTATTCCCAGACTATCATGAAAGTACAAGATAGCATTGCATCATCTTAAAAGCACTGGACAAACTGGTAGAGCTGTTGCCAGTCACTAGATGTTGAACAAGGAACTTATTTACCAAAAAGTAGGTGTATTCCTCTGGGAAAATGCTACCATGTATCCTTTGCCTTGTAAAATAGTTGTGTCATGTTGTTCATTGCACTTCTTTATACTACGCACTTCTGTTGATTATGTGAATTTCCACTTTTATCACTCTTTGCAATTGGTGTGAGTTGCTTTCTTTTTGCGCACCAGCCAAATGCTTACATTGTTTAAATGAAAGGGTTTTTTATTCTGGAATGAGAGTATGCACTATATTGATTGTTTTTTATTATTTTATTTTATTTTATTTACTGTACTCTTTCAGAATGATTGCCGGCATGAAAGTAAAGCATGTTAGAGAGTACTGTATGCTGTTAGTAAGTTATTTAAGATAAAGTCATTATTTTCAAAATATTGACTGATGAATTTAAAAGAAAATCCCAACATGGATTTCTTGCATTGTGGAATACGAGCACACCTCTGATACTGATTTAAGTTACCGTTTCTGTTTCCTGAAGATACCTGTACAGAAAATGGAAAAGTCTACTCCAACAATGAGATGTGGAACCCAGCGCCATGTCGGATCTGTGTGTGTGACCTGGGGAGTGTGGTGTGTGAGGATGTGGTGTGTGACGAGCTCGGTGACTGCCAGAAAACTGTGACCCCAGAGGGCGAGTGCTGCCCCGTGTGTCTGACCCCAGCACTGACACCCACTTCCAGTAATGACACCACAGCAGGTAAAGGCCCTTGCTCAACACAATGACCCAAAGATATTTTACAACTGGGGATAACAAACCTGTTTTAGATGTGTTTACATTTTTTATTTTCTGCTATTAATACTTTAAATTAAGACAATTATTTTTCAACAGCATAATCTCTGCCTTTAATGCTCACTGATTGTTTCTGGAAGAAAAAAAGAAAAAAACGTTGTTTCCAAAGGGGAGATTTGTTTGTTGCAGCAGCAAAAGTAATAGGATTCAGCAGGTAAAATAAATAAATAAAATTTGAATATAAGCTCACAAATCGAAAATGCGACAATTTAAATTTTTTACCATTTCAGGATGCATGTATGGATTTGCTATTGGCTGAGTTTCCCAACAAAGAAGCTTCTTAACACGTTCATTGCCACTGACGTATTAACACATTGAGTGCCAGCCATTTTTTCATCCTGTAGGTAAGTTGTGCCAGGTTTTTTTTTTGAGGATTCTGGCTCATTTTACAAGAGCCGAGGATTATTTTCTGTTAAGAATTCATGAACACCAATCATCTAAAAATAACTAATAGAATGTGTGCTTTCTCTGTCTAAAAGAGTTAGTTTGCAGAGTTAGTAGTTATGTAGATATTAGCCGTTGAGTACAGCATGGTTTCAGCGTCTGGAAATTTATTCCGAGATAAATGGCTTTTTGTGAAATTCGACAGAACAGTCACTTTAACCATTCATTTTTGGCATCAGTAAGACCGTCAGACATTCTAAACAATAGTTTTGAACAGTAATTTCCTCCATAACAACAGGAAACACCCCTCTCATTCAAACTCCTCCCTCCGTGTGTCTTCTCCTCCTTCCTCCTGGCTCTACAGCGGGCGTGTCAGAAGCGCGTTGCTGCTGCCTGCCTGCCTGTCTGCGTGCCTGCTTGCCTGCGTGCGGACGCTCCTTGTGCGAGTCAAGATGGGCCGGGGAATGCGTGGGCGATGGGCAGATGTTGATTCTGGCCTTTCTGAGGTGTTTCAAAGTGTGTTTCACCTATAATCTATTTTGCAAATCGCTCTCCGCTCTCTGTGTGCGGCTGCCTGCGCGGCCGCTCTCGGGCAAGAAGACAAGTGTGGAATGGATTACTGTAAAATCGCCTCGCCATTTCCTTGAATGGCTTGCTCCCCGCGGCAGTTTTTTCTTTGATTTCGCTCGTCTGGGGGAGCACTGTCAACACTTAGTGGGTCGGTAAAATAGATTATACACATTCTCTTGCTCCAATAGTGATCTCGAAGATGTAAAAGTTGTTGATTGATGTCCCACCGTCAAAAAAAAAAAATGTTTATGTAAGACGAGTTATTTCGGCTCTGGCACTCAAGCGTTGGATTATGTAAGACGAATTATCTCGGCTATGGCACTTAACGTGTTAATACGTAAAAAAAAAAAAAAATGATTTTTTTTTTTTGACGGTGCTACGTGGATCAATGCCCCCCGCGTCTCCTATGGAGATATTGGAAGTATTGAATGTGTATAATCTATTTTACCGACCAGCTAGGTGGCGACGGTCCTCTCCCGACAGAGAGAAAGTCAACCAAAAGCAGCCGCCTCCCGCGGCTGCTTCCTCCATTCTCAAGGAAATGGCTTGGCGATTTTACAGTCAGAAACGAACGAGCCTCATTCTCATACTGTAGGCGGGGACGCTTTCGCGCTGCTGCGGTGGGGGGTTCCAGAAATGGACTGGGTGGGCAGCATAAAGCCTAGAGTCGCACGGGGCTTCATCGGGGCTCTCAAACCCAAGAGACGAGTGAGACCTATCCACACTCGCTGCCAGGGAGGGAGGCTGCTCAAACTCGCTGCCAGGGAGGGAGGCTGCTCAAACTCGCAGCAGCAGCAGCAGCAGAGCACTCGCTTGTGACAAACGCAGGCTGAAAGCCACTAGACACGCCCACGGAGGGAGGAGTTGAAGGAGAGGGCGTTCGGAACTATATTGTTTGGATGTCTGATCTCTCACTGATGCCAAAAATAAATGGTTAAAGTGACTGTTCTGCCTGTTTGATTGAATTTCACAAAACTGCGATTATCTCAGCTTTCACTCTCAGACGCTAAAACCATGCTGTACTCAACGGCTAATATCTACATAACTACTAACTCTACAAACTAACTCTTTTAGACAGAGAAAGCACACATTCTATTAGTACTTTTGTGAACTTTGTGTTGACAAACTCCAAGCAGAAAAGAATCCTCGGCTCTTGTAAAATGAGCCAGAATCCTCAAAAAACGGCTTGGCAAAAGCTACCTACAGCAAAAAAAAAACGGCTGGCAGTCAATGTGTTAAGAGTTAAGAAGCTTCTTAAGGAGTTAAGACGCTTCTTAAGGAGTTAAGAAGGCTCCAAAGAAGTGTTTCCCAAACGCCTTCTTAACAGAAGAGAAAAATAAAAAAAATAGAAGGCTCTTAAGAAGCATCTTAACTGGAGCTGTCCACCATCTCGATGTGAGAGGTCCTCTGCGGCCCACTTGATGGCACTCTGAGCCCACCAGTGGGCCACGACCCAGTTGTTGAGAAACACTGTTGTAGAATAACCTAATCGTGGTCATGTTAAACAAGAACTTCTTCTATTAAACATTATTTATTTCAGACATGGACTGCAGTTCAAATTGCTTTATATACACAGCATACAACAAAATTGCGAGAAACACTACAGAATTTAAGCGACCTTGGGTTCTGTGAAAGGTGCTATATAAATCCACAACATTACAAAAGGAATCCATTCTGATTAGAGCGATATAGCCTACGGTAAAACATTTAAAACACAAGTAACCATACATAGAGGGGAGATTTTCAAGTGTTCCCCAATTTTAAACACTAAAGGGTGCATGAAAGAAAGGAAAAAGGGAAAAACACAAGAGGAACAGTGGACACAACTATCTCCTTTTGCCTGACGCGGCTGGATCTGCCAGTGTTTTGTCATTAAGAAGGTGTTAAGAATGCCCCAGACCCTTCTTACAAAACCTTCTTAACGAAAGATCATCTTAGCGCTAAGAAGCTTTTGGGAAACGCAGCCTTCTTAACGGAAGATAATTGGAAGATAATTTTAGGCTAAGAAGCAATCGGGAAACACGTTGGCTTCGTTGGCTTCTTACGGGAGCCTTAAGAAGGGTCAAAGAAGCTTCTTAGCGCTAAGAAGCTTTTGGGAAACGCATGCCTTCGTAAAGAAGCAATTGGGAAACGCGTTTGCTTCTTAAGGGGGCCTTAAGAAGGGTTAAATTAGCTTCTTAGCGCAAAGAAGCTTTTGGGAAACCCAGCCATTATCAACTTTTTTATCCAGCCAGGACTCCTAAATTGCATGTAGTTCACAGTCAAAAATGAAAAAGCATTAGGGTACCACATTATAAAACCATCATTAATAAATGCTAAATTGATAGTTAGTTATTTTACTGTTAACAAGCAATGAAATGATAATTAATAATGTTTAAACAGTATTATTTAACCATTTACAAAGTATTATAAACATCAGCTGCAACTTACAATAGCCATCCAAATAATGTTTATAGATCCCCCTCTGCTCCCTGTCCTCCTCTGTCCCACAGCCTCAGAGGAGGACGGGGGGACAGATCTATAAACATTATTTAGATGGCTATGTGGCTAGGTTACAACTGATGTTACTTTTTAAATGGTTATAGGCTACTGTGGAAACATTATCAATTATCATTTCATTGTTTAACAGTAAAATTACTATTAACTAAAGTTTAATTAACTATAGATTTGCCATTAATGACGTTATTATAAAGTGTTACCTCATGGGTCTTATTTTCAGTTGTAATCAGCTTTTTCAAGATATGTTTAAAGTCAAATTATATGGCTGCACGTCGCTGCTCATGCTAACTTGCAGTTCTTCTTCTAATTTTTCCAATCCAAATTTACCGCTGTTGCTGCCAGTAGTAATGTAACACGCATCACTTCCTGTACACCAGAGGAAAGACCAGACACCGTGTTTAGAACAGCACGTGTATAAAACCATTAACTGAGTCAATTGTTTTGACATCAAATAGCGATAGAGAGTAGCAAAACGTAAATTTGTCGGAAAATGTCACCGAGTTTAATATTGACATATCCCAATTGTTTGTGCCCTCTGTTGCAGCTGCTGAGGAGAAGAAAGGGGAGCCCTGCACAGTGGAGGGTGAGGTCTACCAGCACAATGACATCTGGAAGCCAGAGCCATGCAGCGTGTGTGTCTGTGACAGCGGCGTGGCCATCTGTGACGAGGTGCAGTGTGAAACCGTGTCCAACTGTGACAAGGTGGTCACGCCCGAGGGCGAGTGCTGCCCCGTGTGCGACAGCTTCGCCAGCGCCAAAAGGATGATTGGTGAGACGAAGCCCTTCATATTCTCACTTTACTGTGTTTGTTCAAATGATGCTATTTATGCTCATAGACCGTATAGAAATATGGACCTAGCCTCCGTGATGTCACCCATTGGTTTGTAGAATCTTGTTTTGAAGCCTTGAGTTTGGTGTTTTGACCATCACCATCTTGTTTTTGGGAGCCAGAAGCAACTAGCACGAGACCAGGGGTTTCCCACAGAGCCGCAGCACCGCATGCTATTGGTCCGTGATCGCCGAGCTGCGATCACTGGACAGGTGACCTGTCAATCACGCCCCAAAACATAGTCGGCTTTATCACCTATTTTATTCTAAATTTGATCATAATTTACAAAATAAACATCGTGCTGTATTGAAGTCGACTTGAAACTAGCAGTCTCGCCCGCTTCACAGGCTCGCAGACGCAGCTCGCATGCTACACATGCTCAACAACCCGAGCTCAACAGCTTCTCCTCTCTCCACTAAGTGAAACAAGCATATTATGCCATTTCACTTTGCATGGTGGCTCAGTGGTTAGTACTGTCGCCGCACAGCAAGAAGGTTGTGCGTTTGAATCTCCACCCGGCCCTTTCTGTGTGGAGTTTACATGTTATCTCTGTGTTTGCGTGGGTTTCCTCCCACAGTCTAAAGATATGCTGTGTTTGTGTAGGGATGTCAACGGTTACAACATTTTCTGCACGGGTACACGGGACCTTCTGGCAGCGTGGAACCGGTTAACCGGACGTTTTGTTTTTGTTTGTTTTCTACCACATTTCCATTGCCATGCTTTTTTTGGACCGCATTTCCATTAATGTTACTGCACTTGTGTGAAAACTTTAGTGTAACATTAAAGTTATCATCTGTAGTTTACAGGCAGCATTATCACCACTAGCGTTAAACAGTTTATTTTTTATGAGAAAGGAAACACACAATGTTGACGGAACACAATCCGCTTTTACATTCTGTTGAGCAGCAAAACGTCCAGACAGCAGTGTGACACAGTCCGCATATTAGGAGCGGGTCAGAGAGTATGAGAAATCCGCTGTCCCTCGTTGCCCAGATTGTGTATCAGCAGGGCTTTCTTCCTTTCAACGTTAGCATCAGCTAGTCCTAGTATGAACGTTTCAAAGGATTCATGCCAGCAAACCCACGGGATGGGCGGCTCGCCAGGCAGGGCGAGGAACGGGGAGAGAGGTGAGAGCAGAGAATCCATCATCCTCGTCGTCAATGTTATATTTAATCACTTGTGGACCACGACGTAACTGTTACACGTTTTATTTTCATTCTGTCACACTGGCTCCATGTTTACAATTACAACCACACCACTTTCCAGCAGGGCAGACTGTCGTAAAGCTGCCTGTCTTAAAGGTACAGCCACAGCTGATGTGACGCAGACGTGTAGTCGGTTATTGTTTTTTCTAAACGGTTATGATTTAATATCCGGTTAGCCGTGTACACGGTGACATCCCTAAATGTACAATACATGCAAAACCGTGTAAACGTACAATTCAGTTCACTCAAAGCCATTGATACAAATTAAAAAAATACAAGTGCAATAAAGTCTGTTTTCCCCCAAACTGCTTTCTCCTTTAAAGCAATAAAGGAGTGGAATAAGTTACCCAGTAATATAAAAAAACTTTCCAACCTACAATAGTTTCTAGCAAAGAAGTGGTTCCTGAGCAACCAGTGTTGCCAGCACTAACCACATGGTGGTACTGTCGTGTGTGTGTGTGTGTGTGTGTGTGTGTGTGTGTGTGTGTGTGTGTGTGTGTGTGTGTGTGTGTGTGTGTGTGTGTGTGTGTGGTGGTGTTTTATTTTTGGCATCTGTATAGATGTATGCATGTATGTATTCTATATACTCGATGTCTGTTGCCTGCTGCTGTCTGGTTCTGGATGTTTTTTTTATACATTTCATTTACTTTATTGTCCATATTATGTTATCTTGTGATCTCTTGTACTAACCTATGATATAGATATTGCATGTTTTCACTTTATGTATTTTATTGTGTTTTCTTAACTCTGAATGGCTTCTAAATCCACCTGCCCAGGGATTCCAGATGGAAATTAGCCTATGGCTAAATCTGTTACAATGCATCTCTTCCCCTATGAGGATTAATGTCTATTGTATATGCTCCCTGTCAAATAAACTAATAAACTAAACTAAACTAAACTAAAATGTTTGAATAGGGCAGAATATTACCAATGCTACAGCACAATCACAGAAAAAACAATGTTGACACCAGGATGATAACATTATGTTTTGTAGTGATATTTGTGTATTGTAAGAAATGGATAACACAGAATAATCAATCCTAAATTGGGTGCAAGGGAGAAGAAGTATCAATATTATGTGTATGAACGATAACAGCAATTAAGATATTCTTCTTTCTATTTTCCCTCAGAAATCATGGCTTTCAAGGTAAGCCGTGATTGACACTGTCATGGAATAGTATTACAGTAATTATGAACATTGTCAGTTATTTTCATGATTTCAGATTTCGGATGTTTTGATTTTCAGGGACAGAAGGGTGAACCAGGTGATATCCCATATGTAAGTGAAGTATAACTCTTCCCATCAGTGGGTGTTATAGAAAGATTGTCGACTTTACGATCCAAAAAGACAAAGAGTTAATTTATATCATCACTGTTGTCTGATTTCCTTTGGATAAATGAGTCTAAACAGAGTTTTTCTCCCAGGTGGTGGGAATCCCAGGCTATCCAGGACCCATGGTAAGTCTGCAGCAAAATGAATATGGATGTTTCTCTCTAGGCCTGTATTAATAACTGCATAATAGATAATGGATATGCATGAGAAAAAACAGAAAAGTTTTATGATCTGTTTTCATTCCATCTCTGTATCCATGATGACACTAGAGGGCGCAGAAATGCCACAAAAATATTATTAGTGTATGAACCAGGCTTAAGGAAGTAACAAAAAGGCCACATGTAAAAGTTATAACAATAATGTATTTACTAGAACTAAGGACTAAACAACACAAAATACATAAATCCAAAAGAACAGAACAAAAGTATTTATGCTGGACCATCATATTGGCATCAGAACTTTATGTGTATTGTATTGTATTGTATTGTATTGTAATGTTTTGCTGCTGCCACAGACACATAACATGCCCATGGAAAATTAAAGGATGTTTATATTAAAAGTATAGTGCCAGTATTGCTACAGAATGGTGTGATGCAGCACCTAATATTTTGTATTATGTACTATGTGTGTGTGTGTGTGTGTGTGTGTGTGTGTGTGTGTGTGTGTGTGTGTGTGTGTGTGTGTGTGTTCATTTATTTATTTATTTCAAGGAGAGCATTTAAAGTAAGCTAAATTAACTAGTGTTTGCTGGAGATACAGGCTAATACAGCATTCAAACTACCTGCCGGAGGACAGTGATTTTTGTGGCTGAATTAAAAAAATAAAACTATCAACTTTGATTATTCATTATCACTTGAATGTATTTATTGCTTATATTTGTGTTTGTCGCTCAGGGTCCTGCAGGATCACAGGGATACAGGGGACAAAGTGGATTCAAAGGCAGACGGGTAGGCTACGTTTGAATCAGATTGAATGACTGTTGATGTTGTTAACCCTAAAACACTCAAATCAGCTGTTTGTTTACACTGCAGAAATGCTCCTTTGCTTTTGACTGAGAGGTTGTGGTTTAAGTAGATCTTGCCCTTACTCTTCCCTACATGCACTTTTTCTCATTACCTTCACTGACAAACACTGCTGAACATCTGATCATGTGAACAGAGAGAAATGCATGCGCTCATCCTGCACATCATCATACCGGCCTTTGCACTGGACTGTAAAGCCTTCATTATGAGAATTATGGTTAATAATAATAATGGTAGAAACTCTTTGTTGGCATTATAAAGAGACTCTATCTTTAACATTTTATATATATATATATATATATATATATATATATATATATATATATATATATATATATACTGTATATATATATACACACACACACATACATATGCATGCACGCATACACACACACACACACACACACACACACACATATATATATATATTTTTTTCGCGCGCACACACACACACACACACACACACACACACATTTATATATATACACGCATGCACACACACACACACACACACACACACACACACACACACACACACACACACACACACACGCCCTTTACACACCCTGAAATTTTCAGCCCGAGTGCACGTAAAACAGCATAGCTGTGGCCGGACACAGAACTTGAAACATCGCCCACATACTCAGTTTTATATTTTATATTTTATATTATACTAGGCTGCTCGGCCTCGCCTGTCCTATTGGCGCGCGCGCTTGTGTGTGTGTTGCTCACTAAGTGTTATTGCATCAGTGATGTCACAATGCCTCCTTGTGTGTGTGTGTGTGTGTGTGTGTGTGTGTGTGTGTGTGTGTGTGTGTGTGTGTGTGCTGCTCACTAAATGTTATTGCATCAGTGATGTCACAATGCCTGTCATGTGTGTGGCCCATTATGATGCCACTGATGACATCATCAGTGTGTGTGTGTGTGTGTGTGTGTGTGTGTGTGTGTGTGTGTGTGTGTGTGTGTGCCCCCCTATGACATCACTGATCAGTCTTGTCACAATGCCTCCTTGTGTGTGCACGTATGTGTGCGCCCTTATTACATCATTCGGCTCCGTCAGGTCAGCCCGATCGCACGTAAAACGGCATAGCTGTGGTCAAACACAGAACTGGATTTGTAGAGGCTTTAACGTTACTCAAAAGTCTGCCAGCAAAATGGTTAAATAGAGAGAGCACCTTTACCTGTACTCAAAACAGTTGTAGCTTGAAAAGCATCAGCTCAGTTAACCTGAACACGTTTTTGACTTTGTTAGCTAGCTAACTAGCCAGCAAGCTCATGTTAATACAACTACTAGCCACTTAGCTTCTTAGATATGTCACTGTCAGCTAGTGTGCTAATGTGTTATAACAAGACAGTGGTGGTTAGCTGACTGGATACTGCTAGATAACAAGCTAACATTATCTAAACACAAAATCAACCAGATTGATGAAAGTGATAGCTGAAATGATCCGTTTCCAGTCAAAACAGAAACAAACCATGCCTATTCAATTGTGTTGAGACAGCTTCGAGACTAAATCAGCCACTGTTTTCCGAGGGTAACTGAGAGTTTCCAATATGGCTGCCAGAGAGCTTATTATGTCACCTGAAAGCCTCTCATGTCACCCTTTCTCAAAACAACTCACTTCTATGTCCACCTTGAAAATACAGAATCAGTGGTTGAATAATGATGTGAATCAGAATCAGAATCAGATATCATTTATTCACCATTTATGTTATGTAACATATCGGAACTTGCGTTGGCATTAAAGTGTGAAGAAGAATGTGTTTGTCATTAATATATTTCATCATTCATACAACAACCTGCAGGGGGCAGCGGGGCCACCAGGATTCGATGGAGAGCCCGGAGTGCCAGGAAACCCTGGAGAGACAGGACCACCTGGCCACCCCTCCCTCCCTGGGGTGAGTTAGCTTGTTCCCCACCATACTGTGGGCTACCTATCTCTTTATCATACAAGTTTGTACATTTTCCAAAGATAGGCTAATCCATCAGACATGAAGAGGAGATTCATGATTTTTCAGTTTGTCTTCATTTTAACTTTGTTGGAGTCCATGGTGAAAGTTCAGAGGATAGGTAGGATAGGATTGACATTGACACAATCATGTCTTGAGATGAGAAATTAAGACAGCAATGTAAACGAGTATATTTTGACTTCACTTTGATCACATCTCTTCCCAAAAGGGCCAGCTAGTTTCCCAGATGGCGGCAGGTTTCAGCGAGAAGTCTGGTCATGCTGGGATGGTGTCTGGAAGCAGGGTGAGTGTCTAAGAGTTCTATAGGGAAAACTAGTCCTGATCAGGAATCAATCAGATCAACAGATATACGTACTGTACAGAGCAGTTTCTTAAATGGGGTAGAAGTACCCCTAGGGGTACTTTGAAGGACTGCAGGGGGTTATGAATTGTAACCCTGAGTTGGGAGAGAGAGCTTTGGGGCAGCTACTACCCTTTGGATACAGTTACAGTATGTGCAAAACTAAATTGTAAAAGTATTACAAAATTAATTTACCAACCCATTAATGTTCATGTTTACTCTGCCAAATAATCTTCAAATACAATATGTATTGTCATCTCCCCCCTCAAATGGTACCACTGGTCATTTCTAGGGTGGAGACGATGCGCCATGGGTGTGACCAAGCTCATGTCGAAAATTCGGCACTGCACTCTGTCGGGTCCCCAGCAGCACACCCCCAAGTTTGAAGTAGATCGGACGAACTAGGCCCAATTCCAATTCACCCCCTTACTGACTCACCCCCTTAGAGGCGCGTTCACGTGAAGGGAGTGAGGGCTTAGGGATGTCCCACGGTGAAATCGCAAAGTGAATGAGGGCTCGGAGTGAGCCCTTTCTGCCCCCTTACCGTAAGGGTGCAGCTGTGGCCACTTACAGAAAGGGAATTGCCCACAATGCAGAGCGTTGTGACGTATAAAACGGGGAAGGCTGCAAATATCTGTCAAAAAAATAAAAGAACACACGCGCGAAACGAACGCGCTTTTTGCGAGTGCGCTGGAATGCCTTAATTCACAATGAAACATTACATTAATAGGGATTTCAGATTAGACAAAAATATTATATCAGAGGAATGCAAGTAGTTATTTTACACAATCCTAGAATAATCATCGATCATTTCTATTACAATTGCAATCCACAACTGTTTTGATGAATGAGAAATAGTTTTACCAAATCTGTATTGTACAGTATTGACATTGTGTATAATGTTGGGTGACATGTCATTATTACGCTTATTTTAATTATAATTCCACATGTTGCAGATTCCAGATTTTGCAGTATAGGCTACATTTATTTTTAAATTACCTGTTGTCCACTCTGTAGAGCCAGAGCCTGGATGAGAACAGACTCATCAGGGAGTCTATCCCTCAAACGCCTTAGGCGTCTTGACAATAAACAATATACAGCGAGCCCCAAACCTGCCAGAGTCAACATCAGTGCAAAGGGCTCTGCTGTCCCAATACTCCTATTTATCCAATGTGGATCCCTTCCACACTTGATGACTCAACCACTTTCAGATGGCAGCCATTAGAGGGAGTGAGGGTGCAGGGTTTGAGTCTTTAGGGGGCAGATTGGAATTGGGCCCTGGTCTCGACTTGAGATACATGGAAGCCATGTTCTGATTGGTCGAATTGCAAAAAAATCAACACTGCAATTTCTTGGGTCCCCAGCAGGGCACCTGCCAAGCTTGAAGTCAATAGACCAAATCAGCGGGGATGTTTACATTTACTTCCGGGTACCCCTGAGGTCCACACATTATAATGGCGGTGGACGGCACAAACTGACGTGTTGAAGACAAAAACAGACAAAGAAGACAAAAATGGTTCGTCCGTGTTGTGTTGTTGTTTAATATCATTCATAACAACACTTTCACTAACGTTAGTGGAGACCAGACTAGCTAATTTACCTGTTGGACCAGACCAGAGTAGACTTGAAGCTAAATTAAATTAACGTGGCGTCAGTAGCTCTGTCTGTAACGTTAACGAGTCTGCAAAAAAACAGCGAGTTTGACAGACAAACAAACGTTATTAGCTAGCTAACACTACATAAAACAAACACAGAAGAAAGGCTAGATACGTCAGACAAGCATGTTTACCAACCGTTTAACCATTTAAATTGAAAGTAGTCGGCCGAAAACAGCGATAGGGTTTGACAGCATTTATTTGACAACACGCACATTTAAACCTGCCGCCTTCCCCAAGTGGTACCCGGAAGTAAATTTGTTTACATGGTGACGTCACGGTGATTTGGTCTATAGACCCTTCTCACGGGGGCCATTTTGTGTCGAGAAGCCAGGGTAAACACAGGTGCAAGCAAAACACTAATGAGGGTTTCCAAATTCCAATCATGGAAGTTGGAAACCCTCATTAGTGTTTTGCTTGCACCTGTGTTTACCCTGGCTTCTCGACACAAAATGGCCCCCGTGAGAAGGGTCTATTGGACGAACGGTTCTCGAGACAAACCATTTTTGTGTTGCCAGTAGGTGACGCTATGATTATGCACCGGTCCAAATTGTACGGAATTTGACACTGCACTCTGTCGGGTCCCCAGCACATTCCCCAAGTTTGAAGTCGATCGGATGAACGGTTCTCAAGATAAACCACTATTTGAGTTGCCAGTAGGTGGTACAATGATTATACACATGTCCGAAATTTGCCGCCACACTCCATTAGGTTCCCGGCAGCGCACTCGCCAAGTTTGAAGTCGATCGGATGAACGATTCTCCAGATAAACCGCTTTTTGTGTTGCCAGTATGTGGCGCTATGACTATGGACACGTCCAAATTTCATGAAATTCGGCACCCCAAGTATGGAGGTGTTCAACCAATGGTGTGTGAGTTATGGCCATTTAAAATCCCAAACATTGCCGTATGGGCGATTTTTCCCCATTTCGCCAGATTCATGCGAGACCCCTGAAAAGTCTTTCACCAAGTTTTGGAGGCAGTTTTGGAGGCGATCGGAGCAACGCTTCCAAGTTGTGCCTTGCAACTCCGGACAAATGGACAGATATACACTCTCCATTTATAGTAGTAGGATATCGCTTCTCACACTGCTGAAGTCAGTTAGCGATTGGAAATTAGGTATTTTTCTTTAATATGCATTATTTTCTTTTTTTGTATTATGTTGATACAGTATAGGCAGGATATTTGTTGTTAATATGTACAAATGAAAGTACAATGTAAAGTGTCTTTATTACAGGGTGAATCAGGACCACGAGGACCTCCAGGGCAGAGCGGATCACCAGTAAGTTTTGGCTTCTACAATAAAGATTGGAATGTGATTTTGGCCTGTAGAGATGTATCTTCTGAGAAGTCAAGTCAAGTCAAGTCAAGTTTATTTATATAGCCCTAATTCACAAGCATGTCTCAGAGGGCTTCACAGAGAATATGTCTAGCTAATTCTAGCTGACACAACAGTAGCAAATTACAGAATAAAGATAACACTTTGAACAATTGATAGAGAAATCTAGAAAATATAGAAATATAGAATAGAGCAGAGGAGAGAGCAGGAGAAGGGAGGAGAGCAGGGGGAATGTGAGAGAGTGATGGGGTGGGGAGGGAATGGGAAATGTTGGAGAGTATAGGAGGTGGGGAAGGAGCAAGAGGAGAGAGCAGGAGAGGGGAAGGGGGGGAGCGGGGGGTGTGTGGGGGAGAAGAGAGCAGCGGGAGGGAGGAGGTGGGGAGAGAATGGGAAATGTGGGAGAGGAGAGAGCGTATGGAAGAGTATGGGAGTATAGAGAGAGTATGGGAGACTATATGCAGAGAACAGGGAAAGGAGGGCTAGCTGACACAACAGTAACAAATTACAGTAGTAATAACACATCGAACAATTATATGATAGAGAAATATAGACACCCATGGAGAACAGATGAATGGACATTTGTCAGGTCACAGGAGCATGTAGAGTTTATGGTGGCAACTCTTGGAGTTTCATTCCTAAATGAAATTTGCAAAAAGTGACAGCTATTCTTTCAAAAATAATTGAATAGCAAAACATTCAAATACAATTTCATGTTTTAAAGAATAGTGGGCAACTTACGTCTTTAGTAAATTGACACGTTCACAAACTGCGTCTTAATAGAACAGCGATAATGAACTTCAGTTAGTGATTATTTTATTGTATTTTATCGTGTTTTTTTCCACAAAAGTATGTATATTTCCAAAGGGACTGTATAATGGTTACTCTGCTCCATGTGTGTTCAGGGTCCTCAGGGTGGCCAGGGGATTCCAGGAGAGGCTGGAGAACCAGGACAGATGGTAGGAACATCTCAGCTTCTCCACTTTACATTTTAGGCATTTAGCTGATGACCTGATAATGAGTGGCAGCTTTCTTTCAGTGTCTCGCTAGCGAGGGTTTTGGAAAATACCTGCCCTGCATGTTGCTAGTACATGTAGTATTTTGTTTCTTAGATGATGAATTTAGATCAAAATGTGTGTCACATTGTGTTTGTCTACAGGGCGGACCTGGTCATCGAGGACCTGATGGACCGACAGGAAAATCTGGACCAGATGTAAGTCAAAGATATACAATTCCATCTGAAGATACTCCCCTCTATTCAGTTACTCTTTCTGATGTTTCTTACACCTTTAAACATTCTTATTATCCTCTTCTCCTTATTGTTGGTAGCATTGGCATTAGCAGCTAGGCTACTATTGCTGTTACTAGTGAGTTTTTGTTATTATTATTATTATGATTATTATGATTTTTATTATTATTATTATTATTATTATTATTATTATTATTATTATTATTATTATTATCATTACTATTGTTGGTAGTAGTAGGCTATTAGCAGAAGAGTAATAGTGTTGTTGTTGCTGTTGTTATTAGCATTAGGCTACTATCACGCATCCTTTCCCCCCAACCTTATTGTGCCAGGTCCCGCCCTACTCTGCCTCTGATTGCCTTACCCTGATATTTTACCCTAACCTTAGCCAATCATCACTCCTCATGCCTAAACCTAACCAATCATCACTCCTCATGCCTAAACCAAATCAATCATCACTCCCCATACCTAAACCCAACCCACTCTTGTCACAAGATGTTTGGTGGGAAAATAATCACTATTACATTTTTAACTGATTATTTCCTACTGATTATTACATTACTGATCAGTATTATTGTTTTTCTATGCAGGGAGGGGCAGGTGATCCAGGTGCAACAGGAGAACCAGGATACCTAGGATCAGCGGTAACAATCATCTCTAAGTATTGACACTATCACATGTGACCCTGAATGACATCATTCACACATTTGCAAGCATCATTTGCATTGCTTTACATTTTAGGAATTTAGCTGACACTTATCCAGAGCAACTTACACATATGTCACAATGTCTATAGTCGTGTTTCCATTACTCTCAGAAATGCGCAAAATCTATATATCGCAATAGAAAGTGGGTAATGGAAACACGTAAATTTCGAAAAACCTCCCAAATATCGCAAAAAGTTTTTGCGCTCTCATGAGGTGGTTTTTCAGACGTGTCGATATAGCAGTTTATCGCAAAAGTGTAATGGAAACACATTTTTCGCATTTGCATGTCATGTGACCCATCTTCCCCTTTGGAAACGGAGCGGAAAATGAAAGGAAAATGAGGGAGAAACGGTTCGATAAGCCGTGGCAAAACCTCCGCAGCAAGTGGAAAACTTTTAAGCAACGCTACCTAGCAGAAAGACGAGTGTTGTGCAAAAGCGGAGCTGGGGAAAATAGATCATGTTTAATGACAGAAATCGGTCCATGGTGACAGGCTGCCTGTCTGTGTGCGCGCAGTTGTAGGCTACCTTTTTTCCTCTGCCTCTCGCGCTCACTGCATTCACTGCAGCCAGCAATATGTTGACACTCATTTTCTTTTGAATTGATAATCAGGCTCGTTTATATGCGTTGTAACTTCATGTTGTGATTTGCATTGAGCATGCAGGGGACGGGATTTGGGGCAGATCCCCGTGCGTAATCACTGTGGCAGCTGCTGCAACGGGGAATTTCGTTCAGGTGTGTGCGCCGTCACTCAAACTTAACTTCAATGGAAACGCCTACAAGTCGCAATTGTACATTGTCGAAATTGTAGAAATATCGCAATTATTTTGCGAAAAACTGTAATGGAAACACAGCTTATGATATCATTAGGGGGTATGACATCATTAGTCAGTGTGGGTATGTCATCATCAGTGGGTATGTCTGCTATGACATCGTCATTCACCACTGCACACAACAATTCAGTCTGGCCACCACTCGATGATTGTGGGAAATGACCTCATCAGTGGGTATGACGTCATCAGTCACCACTGGCCACCACTCGACGTTCTAAACATGCTCAGTTGACATCATCAGTCGGTGGCGTTTGCATGCTCAGTTGATGGATTGTGTTCATGTGGGTCGCACTCAATAACCAACAGGCAGTGGTTGCCCATGGTTAGAGACGCGAGCTTGTGACCGGAAGGTCGTCGGTTCAATTCCCGGGACCGGCAGGATAAATCTGGTTGGGAGAAGTGAAAAGGCAGCACTTGCCCCTCCCTCATTACCACCACTGAGGTGCCCTTGAGCAAGGCCCTTAACCCCAACTCTTTCAGTGGAGCTGCTCAGTGGCCAGCAGATCACACTGTGGTTGTACTGGTCAGCGTCCAGGTATGAATGTGTGTGAATGTGAACAGGGCGCTCCGGAAAAAGAGAGCATTGGTCTCACTGAGACTTCCCCTTTATAAATAAAGGTAAAAAAAAACAGGCACTGCTTGTGGTAGGAAGGACAGTGCAAGGGAGTGATCAGACTGGAGAAGGCGGATGGAAGAAGAAGAGGGACATACAGTAATGTAGGGAAACAGTGGATGGATAAATCCAGAAGGAGGCGGTAATGCAGCGTTATTTTGAAACCCACGTAGGTTACGCCAAAACCACGCCCTGTGCCCGCCTACGCAGCAGTCAAGCGCCGGGATTGGCCAGGAGCAAGTCTTTTGTCTTCTTTTGACAGCTCGAATCTCCCACACCACAAACACTGCACGGCATGCAGCCAAGCACATTGAAATTAATTATTAGTGTATTAACACTAATGAAAACGTAACACACAAGTTTTTTACACATTTCCCACACACCACAAACACTGTGCCCAGCCCAGCGATTTTATTAACCAAATTGCTCTTGATAGCGGACATTGAAAATAAATTACTGTAATAACGGCAATGAAAACGTAACACAAGCTTTTAACACACAATCAATTTTTAAACATTTATTTCAAAACATCATTGTAAAATTCAGGGCCCAGTTGCACAAAGCACCTTAGGTTAAGATTTCCCTTAGAGTCAGAGTTAAGCAGGTGTACATAAAATAGAATAGGCTGCACAAAACACCCTTAAATCTTGTGCTAATGTTTTCCTTAAAATGTTTAACGTTATGGAGAAGATTTAAGGGTTTTTAGTGCAGCCGATTCTATTTTATGGACACCTTAACTCTGACTCTAAGGGAAATCTTAACCTAAGGTGCTTTGTGCAACTGGGCCCAGGCCTTTAGCCAAAGCTTCAATAACAGAGCTCAGCTGACAGTTTAACCTGCAAATGAAAAATAAAAAATACAATAGGCTACAGCACATAGGCCTAGCTTACAAAATGACAAGAAAATACAGCGAGGCAGAGAACGGTATACCATGAAAATGAATAGAATTAGAAGTCGACAATGACAGAAGATTTGATGTTTTTCCTCAGGGTGCGAGGGGATTCCCAGGCCTCCCAGGTCATCCCGGACTGAACGGTCACAAGGTAAATCAAACTCAAACAACTTTGCTAATGAATAGAAAGTGTGTGTGTGTGTGTGTGTGTGTGTGTGTGTGTGTGTGTGTGTGTGTGTGTGTGTGTGTGTGTGTGTGTGTGTGTGTGTGGTGTGTGTGTTTGTTGCTATTGCCTCTATCAAAAATCACTCATTTGTATGTACAGTAAGCCATATACTGTACATCTAATTGTAAATCTTTCCAACAGGGTACCAGCGGTCTTCTCGGCACAAGAGGCGAATCTGGAGCAGCTGGATTCAAGGTAGGAATATGTCACCTCATCCTGTGCTTCCTCACGATGAGGAATATTTTATTTCATTATTAGTTCAGTCACTGTAATTTGATACAATGAGAGTATGTATAAAGGACGAATTATACTAGATGTATGGACTGTCGCACGGAAATGAGAGACACAGAGTCCTGACGCGAAAACGTTTTGAGCTTTTATGTTCTTTATCGCACCATGTTCATATTGTATGGTTTCACTTAGAGCCTTCATGTTGCTGTAAAGAACCCTTTACTGTAAACATTTAATGAAATCTTTCAGATCAGCAGCTCTTTAAGAACCACAAACCACTTTATTGATCTGAACCATCTAAACTCATACAAGCTTCTGATTAAAAAAATCAGAAGCTTGTATGAGTTTAGATGGTTCTATATAGAACCATCATCCTTGTCAAAGAACCCTTGTAGAAACCTATCTTTTTGATGCATATATGCAGTTCGACACTAAAAACCATAACTAACAATAGAAATCCTATCCGAAAGGGTTTCTTTGGACAAAATCTTATCAAATGGGGTCTGAGATCTAATGGATATCTATTTGGGGTTCCTTCACATGGTAGTTATGGAACCTTATCTACCTCAAATACAGCATAGCACTTTCAAATGAAGGAATAAAGGTGCATATTCACATATTGCAGGGCAGTTATCTAAAGCCACCAAGAGCTGACAAGGCATTTCAATTGCTTGTTTATGAAACTGCACGGTGCAAACCTGTATTCC
This sequence comes from Poromitra crassiceps, assembly GCF_964638095.1. Classification (NCBI taxonomy): domain Eukaryota; kingdom Metazoa; phylum Chordata; class Actinopteri; order Beryciformes; family Melamphaidae; genus Poromitra; species Poromitra crassiceps. The sequence continues at coordinate 72,591,137 of NC_139625.1, forward strand.
CCTATTCTCATTGGTTGTGTGTGTTTGCGGTGTGTGTTTTGCAGGGTCCATCCGGTACTGCTGGTGGCATGGGACCTCCAGGCTCACCGGTAGGTGATAGACCAAACTGATCACCAAAGCATTTTAGATAGAGTCACCTGTCATTCACACAGACTGATCACCCAAAGCATTTTAGATAGAGTCACCTGTCATTCACACAGATCACCCAAAGCATTTTACATAGTCACCTGTCATTCACACAGATCACCCAAAGCATTTTAGATAGAGTCACCTGTCATTCACACAGATCACCCAAAGCATTTTAGATAGAGTCACCTGTCATTCACACAGATCACCCACAGCATTTTAGATAGAGTCACCTGTCATTCACACAGATCACCCAAAGCATTTTAGATAGAGTCACCTGTCATTCACACAGATCACCCAAAGCATTTTACATAGTCACCTGTCATTCACACAGATCACCCAAAGCATTTTAGATAGAGTCACCTGTCATTCACACAGATCACCCACAGCATTTTAGAGTCACCTGTCATTCACACAGATCACCCACAGCATTTTAGATAGTCAACTGTCATTCACACAGATCACCCACAGCATTTTAGATAGAGTCACCTGTCATTCACACAGATCACCAAAGCATTTTAGAGTCACCTGTCATTCACACAGATCACCCACAGCATTTTAGATAGAGTCACCTGTCATTCACACAGATCACCCAAAGCATTTTAGATAGAGTCACCTGTCATTCACACAGATCACCCAAAGCATTTTAGATAGAGTCACCTGTCATTCACACAGATCACCCAAAGCATTTTACATAGTCACCTGTCATTCACACAGATCACCCAAAGCATTTTAGATAGAGTCAC